>NW_017534952.1:266329-268354 GCF_001853355.1 Bactrocera latifrons
TTGCATTTACAATTACGAAATATTCGTTGCAAGAACTTGATTCAATAATCCGTTCTGAAAAATTTCTTCGGAGATTTCACGATTGCTTTAGACAAAAACCCATGCTGACATTTCTTGAGTATACCTATATCTYCAAATGAAAAAGTTTTAAGTACAAGTCCGATTGTTTAGTGRTCCGATAAAAGCTTGTTCCTACAAAGGCACAGCTCCTTGGGTAGAAAATCGATATCTCAAAAAGTGAGAGTCTAGTTCATATATTTACAGACGGACTGACGGATAGCTAGACAGACAGCATTCTTGTGAAGATTTATAAATTTTTAGTTGTGCAWTCACAACTTTTCAATTTTTCTCACCCAAATGGAGCAAGCATGATTCGTTRACTAAACTTAAGTATCGTGTTGTCTCAATAGAAATCTGAACTTAGAGTAAATGAGATTTCATTGCAACTTAGTTGGCGCCGATTCAAGCAAAAGTATGTTAGATAGAAGAAAAGAGCGAAGAATGAAGAGCAACTCAATTTCGTAAGTGCCGCGGATCTGCCAAATAACTTTACACACACATATAAGCATCAATGTTTATACAAACAAAAGCGGATAAGCCAAGGCAGCTAAATGATTCGCATGAAGGTATCRYTCGCACATTTACTGCAGACATTWAAAAGTGTTAAAACACCATTTTAGACTCCTTAAATAATATTATTCAACACTTAACCGAACACTTGTTTTACGATCTAGGTCAGCGCCGCATTGTCGTTATTGCACACTTTTTTTCTGTTTGGAAAATAACAGCCTTAAACTGCAAGTTATGACTCGCTATTTATACATTYGCTATTTTTAAAATATACGTACATATTATATACACTTGTGTGTGTGTGTTAGTGCGTTGAAATTTGCATGRCAGCATAACGGTAACTTTCAGCGTCTCCTCCATTCGTCCAGTAAATATTAATATTTTTGCCATTTATGGCCGCTATTAAAACTCATTTATATTTAGTACCGTTACTGGAAGCCATTTTGAAGGCAGACTATGAGMTCCCTCGCTCCTATCATGCCGTCTCGTTTTTTTCCATCCTCCACCTACTTTTGTAAGTATTCTCAACAACTAGCTCCGCTTTCCTTTTTAAATTCATTCTGTTTTACTTTTCAGGAATTATTTTTTTAGTTCTGTCGGACTTTGCGCGTACTTTCCATGGTTTTGCGTAATAGTCTAGGCAAACACAAATATAAAAAAAATGGTGCCCAACAACAGCGAAGCTGAGCAAAGCAAAGGCGATAATCGTATTATTTCTTAAAGCTATTTGTTTGCAAATTTTYCTATTTATACCCTGACAATATACTGCACAGAGTACAATAACAACAATTTTGTTTACCTAGAAGAGATTTCTAACACCTCGCTGGACTTCTATTTGGACTGGCGTGACGTCTGTCTTGGCAGCTAGTTTGACCATCATTGACCATTTGCTTAAACTACGACGTATAGAAAATGTATGAGGGATTTCGACTTAAAATATTARACAGCCTTGAGGACATATAGGCTCATACGATGTTCGAAGGTAACAGATGACGTCCACAGCCAAGACTTTTCTTCTAAAGACTGTGGGGTCTCGGGTCAACTTAAGCGGAACGGACCCGAATATTATCTGGCCACGCGCAGTCAAGGCATCAGCATTGCTCCAATTTACTTCAGAATTTTTTTCTCCCGCTACAGAAAAACTACAGCCGCGCCTCAACTCTTTTTCAAATTGGTTAAGAGTAATATACCAACGAAGCTTTCGAAGTTTAATAAAGTTATTGCTGCAACTGTATACATGCTGAGTTACCGTATATATTTAAAGTTCACACCACCACATACATATGTACATTCAAAACTATGTTTACATAAAATGAAACGAAAACAAGCAAGGAGTCCTTGCAAAGTTCGGATGCAACCGAACATTTTATGCTCTTGCAACTTGAAAGGATCAAAGCCGACTAAATACCTTCAGACAATATTGAAAAATGTAGCAAAACGCGTTCTTTCATATTT
>NW_017534952.1:268529-284735 GCF_001853355.1 Bactrocera latifrons
GGTCATGCTATACCTTTTTGGAAAGCTCATTTCACGCGCTAACATGTGTTGATTGTCGTTTCTTTTAAGTCTTTCATGACTTATAGCGTCGCAAACATGGAGCAAAATAAAGAGGAAATACGGCATATTTTACAGTACTACTACGATAAAGGCAAAAATGCATCTCAAGCCGCCAATAAAATTTGTGCAGTTTATGGACCGTTTCCACCACACAACGATGCTTTCAACGTTTCGTTCTGGTATAGAGGTGGTCGAAGATGCATCACGCTCCGGAAGGCCTGTCGTCGAAAATTGCGATGAAATCGCTGAATTGATCGAAAGAGACCGGCATAGTAGCAGCCGTAGCATCGGTCAAGAGCTGGGCATGAGTCATCAAAAAAAWTTTATGAACAATTGAAAACTCAATAAAAATACCGCAAGAGTTTTTTGACAACTATTATATATATATATTTTTTAGTAGTTTTTAACAGTACCGTTATGAGGGGAGTGGGTCCATTGAGCTATAAGAACCCAATTCATCAAGCACATATACTGTCGAAACTCATATCGGCAGTGTGAAAATGGACCCACTCTCTCATAACGGTACTGTTAAAAACTACTAAAATCGCCATAAATCAATATCTAAATACGCCAGAGATATTAAATTTTACAACCGAGTTGGCATGAGGGGCCTTTATTTGAGCCAGTGTCAAAATGTTGGTTGCACTGCCCACTTTTAGGTCAGGACCCGTTCAGCCGATTTCMACCAAATTTGATATGTGTTAATCCAATGAAATGTGTATGATACAGTGTGAAAAGGAGCGATTTAGATGGAGGGGCGGACGGAAAGACAGACAGACATGCAGACTTCAACTCGTCTCTTTATTCTTTATTTAAAAATTCCGCATTTTTTTCTAGTTCAGTGAATCGCCTCGATATATAATATTGGCTATCAGCAATGATTAATTCACATTCGCATGTTGTGGGGGTTTGTCAACTTTGGGAAGGTCACACTCGAATTTCGGTGCAGATATGTACAGGCGTTCACATTGTCCCTTTCCACCACATTATTACCGAGGTTCAGACGAGACTTTCCTGGTATTCATTTTAAATTGGCGGCCACTTATTTGAATTCATCATTTCATTGGCATTTATAATGAAATTCAGAAATGAACAGTTATCAGAAATGCATATTGATATCCAGGTTCACGGCAGGCGGTTTGTGCATTTACTATCGGTTTTAACAATYCATAACGCAATTATTAGCCGATTCATTGATGCGCACTAAATGGCTTAATTCAATACTTCGATTTCAATTTGCTTCCCTCTTGTGTTGCATTTAATTGCCGCGATTTACACACCTAAATGCACTCAGTAATGGCGAGGCAGTTCGTATTATTGTTGTTGTTGTATTTTCTGTGCAACATACGCATTTGCATCCGCTCCTTGCTCCCTGCCTGTGTAAATATAATATGTATTTCGGTTTGTGTGGGTGTGTGCGGAGAAGTGATGCATTGGCTGTGCAACCGCAGATATTTAGTTTTGCAAATGAAAAGCAATTATTTGCGCATATTTTATTACGTTTTCATCTCGATAATTACGGCGAAAATAGACTGCCGAGTGCGCGGAGGCGAACTAAAATTTAACCAAAGAATAGCGCTTCCACTGTCCATTAGAAGTGCTTTCTATAAATAATTGCGGGTTTCACTAAGTTACATTAAATGCCCTCCTGTATGTTTATGTGAATGTGTGGTTGATGAGCTGGGGGGAAAAAAGTTACTAATTCGCTTCAACATTACGCCGTCTAATTCTGTGGGCATTGCCAAATGGCTGCGCCGAAAACCAGGCAATACATTAGCCGAGCATTTAGCCTTTAATCAAATTAACAAAATCATGCCACACGCACGCTCACATGTCCACACACATGCAAGGCAAAAATTCGTTAAGTCACAAAGTATCTGCAACTCAGTTGTCTGCTCAATTTGCTAGTCATTCAAGCATACATCAAGGCGCGCACGCCGCTTATGTGAACACGCACTTGCGATGAACTTTGATTTATCTAAGTTGCTCAATTGTTGCCAGCAATATTTCTATTATTAATTAACTTTGAACTTTTTGCACGCAATTCAATTGAATTAAATACACAAATGCATTGTAAGTGTGTGGGTCGAAGCACAGCAGCAGTAACAATTCCAATTATTTGGTTTACAGATAAAATTAAATAAATAATGTTAGCATTAGTTCAAACAAGTAATACTGATTGCACAAAAACCTCAAAAACATTTGAAATTCGTGGAAAATGTTAGGAGCAGAACAATTACCCTTGGCTAACGCAGTGTTCTTTTCGCTGACTTCCAAAACATAAATTTTTAGTAATAATTTTAGAACAAGTAGCGTTTAAAGGACAGATGGCGCTATCGAAATTTTTACCCGGTGTAGAATTAGAAACCTTTTGACTTAAAACCGCATTCCACCGTTGAAGAGTCTAAGAATATTTAAGAATGTGAAACGCACGTTGCTGTCCATTAAATGGCCAAAGACGACGATTTCCTCGATATTTTTGCGTTTCGCAGTCGACTCGGTTTAAATGTCGGGATGACATTTTTTGTAAAGACTCAGCCATGAACGTTTGCTTGTCTATAAAACTTCAATATTCACTTATTGGTGGAACGTATTCTCGTGAAAGATGCATCTCACTCTGGTCGACTTATTGTTGAAAAAGTCGATGAAATTATGGAAAAGATTGACCAGGACCGTCACATAAGCAGCCATGACATCGCTAAAGAACTTATTATTCATTATCAAACAGTTTTGAACCATTTAAAAAAAGCTGACTACAAAACGAAGCTCGATACTTGGGTACCACATGTAAAAAATTTAATGGACCGAATTAAAATCTGCGATTCTTTGCCGAAACAAACTGAGATTGAACCATTCCTGTATCGAGTGTTAACAGTACACGAAAACTGGATCAAATACGACAAGATGGTCTCAAAAAGATCACGATCCAAGCGTGATGAAGCTCAATAAATGGTCACAAAGCCATAATTGACTCCTCGAAGGGTTATGCTGAGCGTTTGCTGGAATTGGAAAGGAATCATCCACTATGAGCTGCTCCAGCCTGGTCGAACGATTGATTCTTCATTTTACTGTCAACAACTGACGAGATTGAAGCAAGCAATCKAAAATAARGGCCAAAACTGATCAACAAAWAGGGCTTCGTCTTCSATCAGGACAACGCTAGACCATAAACATCYTTGCTTACWCGGCAAAAACGGGGAGAGCTTGGCTGGGAAGTTTTGATGCATYCAMCATATAGCCCTAACCTAGCGCCATCGTACTAGWATTAGGGTTAGTGGAGTATAGTTGYCTTCAACTGAGGCCTGTGAAAATTACTTGTCGCAGTTTTTCGCCAAGAAACCGGATTAGACTGATGGAATAAGGTTTCCAACGGAAAAATGGCAAAAACTGGYCGTCCAAAATGACACATATTTGGTTCATTAATGTTGATATAAATAAGAAATTAGTTGAMATTTKATTAGAAATACGAAAAGMCTTTTTCGACAACCTARCTTTAACAAAGTAGATACTGTACGAGTTATCTGCTCAACGCTGAAGACTTTTTTGGCCGCAAATTGAACTGAGTGAAGCAGCAACATCAAATTACTTGAAAGAGTTGTCAAAAAGAARAGCAGTAAAAAAATCCAATAAAAGCGAAAAACAGTTTCCAACAAAACGCTCGTGTCCATCAAATACAGTGATGGACAAGCTGACAGAGAGTGGAAATTTCGAAAAACACTGTGGCGAAAAAGCAACTCTGTGTAGTTGAGGGTGTGTTATGCAGTTTATGAAAACGCCTGTGGTGAAAAGTTAGAATCCTGTTTTTTGCAACAGAGTGCATTGCGGTGAGCTGCCTGTGTATTTAAATAAAGTAAATTTACGAGTAAATATAAGAGACCAATATACAGCATCACATTATGCAAGCGACTCCCACCTACAAATATAATTCGGACCACGCTGCCGTTAATAAAAATACATACACAGCTTGTAGTGTGCAATGGTTTCGTTCTTCCCTCCTATTCCCACGCATGTTGCATATATTTTATTGCAGAACTCATTTAAGCAGCGCTTTGGATGCGGCAAAACTTTTTATCATTGCAATTCAGGCAAAATTTGACTTCCCCACTAAACACACACCCTTACATAATATAAACAAAATGGTGAAATAAAGAGAAAACATTTGGGAAAAGTGAGCAGAAAGTGGTGCCAAACTCGTGCCAGCATATTTAACTTGGCATTAATCGGTTTGGCTATGCAATAAATGCATAAATCTCGCGCGCTTCCTTGCCCGCGCCCGCTCCAACTCSCGCACAAGGGATAAGTGCATATGYTAGATGCACATGTTAGGAAAAGCTAACTGTTGGTGTAAGTGGAGCTTAGCTCGCGCAACTCATGACGGAAGGCAAACTGYGGTTCCACCCCGGTTTTGGTTTAGTRCGGAAGCATGTGCTGCRGGTGGATGTGTGCTGAAAAATACAATGACAACGAAAGCATTTGATTCGGTCGAGGAAGGCAACTGACCACCTCGAATTTTCAGAATATACAGTATGTGTATAGTATAAGTTTACAAACTTCCTGCATGTGCCTCGAACAWCCAGACAAATCGTGTAAGTCATTGTAGCTCAATTTGGACGAATATTTCCAATTGTGTAAATCGCCGAATTTAGTGAGTGCATGACTAGACGTTTTTTGTGGYATTAAATRTGATGACTTCTATTGGAGAATTGAATTTTGTGAATGTGTTTTTAGGAATTGTGCCTGCAGACGTGAGGATATATTGTTTGTGACCTAGGTGGACTCGACTTCAAAATCTGGCTATACTTTAAGGAACTCCTGTCTTGTTGTTTTATGTTAGCCTACTTTTAGAGACACTGAATGCTAAAATTCAAAGATGTTGCCAATGGACTTTCAGCAAGCATGATTTCCGGCAATTTTTACTGTACTCGCTTACTTCTTAAACTTGACTTAAACTTATCCTCACAGTTAAACACAGATACTACTCAAAACCCCTGATTACATAAAMAATTTACCTTGCCTTCCTACCTTAATTTTACAATGGTGTGAAAAAAAAACTAATTACTTTCAAAACTGATAATCCTTCAATTTACCTTCTTCTGCTATATGGTTTTTGAGCACAGTTACGGCGTGAGCTCTTCACGATTCGCCTGACATTGAAAATTCATTGTCACTTCCTGTCGAATTCACATGCATAGCGTAAGTCCCTAGCACAATCCCCTAATGTTCACTTCAGCATGGCGCATTGAAAATGACTTATGAACACTCCGGTACACCACACCCCGGAAGAGTACAACAGCAGAGCCCAGCATCCGGTCAAAATGAGTTAACCGGAAATAGTACAATAGTGTATTTGGGTATGTGTGATTGGGAATACAAGCATTTATTTGTACTTGCTTTAACCCAAAAGCCATCCCATCCTCGYCAAAAGTAAAAGTTCAATAAACGTAGGAACCCACCAAACCCCATTCAACTTACTGCTACTTCACTATTTACACAGAAGAGTTTGAGCTGTCTGATAGCGCATGTGCCAGCGCTCTCGCCTCCTTACTCTCACTCTGTCTCTGCAGAAAAATGCCTTGCTCTCTTATTTTTCAACATCAAATTGGCATTTCGTTTGACAGCAAAAGCAAAGACCAAACCAAAMCATTTGCTAAGGGTGTTCATCATGCCACTAAGGGTAAAACACCCAAAAGGTGATTACGGAATTGAGCGAAGAAAGAGGCAAAAATCAAATCGCTCGTATTAGCGCTTGCCACCGCTGTTTTTTCCATTTCGCCCAAGAGCATATTTGACAGTTTCGCGTTAGTCATGCCGACTTTCAGCCGCACGTCGGGAGATAAATCATAAATCCGCGTTGAAACTCGCGAAAAGCCAATTGAGCTATTATTGGAAAACAATAAATCGGTGGCCATATAGATTTTTCGTACAAATTTCGTAGTCCAAGTTAAATGTAATGCAACAACAGCTTTAAACGCTCCACAATTATAAATATTATTAGTCAAAGTGAATGCCGACAGTGCTTTAATTAGACGAAAATATGCGTAAAAGACAAAAAAACAAAATAGTCTTAATTMTGTCAGAAGATGTTATGTTTGTGTGTGTATAATAGGGTTAATGTGTGGCTTCATAGCAGAAGCCAACGCGGCTTAATGTGTTCCATGAGCAAATTTTCGCAGCGAAATGGCTAAGGTGCCCCAAATATGTCTATTTGCTCGCTTCCAAACGATGTAGAACAGCATAATAATCTATAGGTAAATTTCTTGAAAATATGCGCTTTAAAATGGTAGTAAAGTGCTGTGAAAAATCGAACGATTCATGCCTTGAAGCGTGAGTCTGACAAAATCAAGTGTGGCGTCAACCACTTTGCTCTGCGTTTTTGGTGCTCCCATAAATGTGAGGTATTCCGAGGTGTGGAGAGTGGGTATGCGAGAGAGAACGTTGTTGTGTTTGAGTCATGTCGGCTATTGTTATTGTGATATTTTGTGAAGTTCTGTGTTAGTCGTTGACCTTAAATCGAGCAACCCTTAAATTTGGTTGAGAGAATTCGGTAAAACGGTGTTGCCAGCTGAAAAAGTATCATAATAAATTATTGAAGTCACTTTGTTTGGCAAACTGAAACGCGTGGACTGTATGAGGAAGCAACACGTCTTTACGCTGATGTTTAAGAAAGACAAGAAGAAGTATTTTCAATTCTCAAAAAGACTGTTAAGCCAAAACTTTGAATAGACTCTTATTATTTTCCTCTTTTGTGGAAAACTCTGAACAGTGCCGCTGTCTTCTTAACAAACCACGCGAGGTTTTCGCAATTAACAACAGACCCAGCGGGGAAATAGTGCATTTCAACAAGCACAGTCTACTCACCTCTCGTCGAGTGCAATGGGCGTATAAAATGCAACTTTCCAAGCGACTGCACAACAAGACTCCAACTTCTCCAATTACTTGCTCGCAGCTTCTCTTCTCCATCCACCGCCGCCTAGTACTCGCCTCCGCGTGTATCGGCGCAACAACAGCATGAAGTTTTGTTGCGAGTAAAATTTATGTAGACCACTTGGACATCACTTGCAACTGATTTGCGTGCAACACTTGCAACAAGCAGCGCAACGTCAATAACTCTAACGGCAGCCCAACAACAACTCAGCTTGTTTACACAATAATTAATGATGTGCTCTGATGTGTTGCTGTGGTTGGTGCTTGTGCTGCAAACACTAAAATTGCCGCTACTGCCATTAACGTCTTGGTTGCCACATTAATGGTTAGTTTTGTTGTTGTTATATGCGCTGCCACTTCTCCGACTGCGCGCCTGATTGTATAAAAAGCAAAAGCAAAGCCTTAACGAAGTTCCTCTTGAATAGTTGCGCACCTCACTCAGGTCGCCAACGCCTGTGGTGTGCATAAATGCCCGCTTAAGTAATGCCAATCAAGTTGACTGATTCTGTGGTCATGACTGTCGTCTATTGCCTTGTGTTGTTGGAAASCTGTCAGAGGTCGGGGAACATATCGACTTTCTACTCAATGACCTGCGTGCTGGTGCTTATAGCCACATTAATAATATGTAATTTGTCCACACTTTGACCCAGTTGCTTTAATACTTTTATGTGTGGTGGTATTTGCATTGGCTGGCGTTGTTAATTATCTTCCCGGTGCGTTAATGAGTTCGCCTTGCAAATGTTAATTAAAATGTCAATCAATTAAGTCAGCAGAAGCTAGACCCAAGTAAATCTGGAGAATGCCAAGAGTCTACATTTGTCAGTTTGTAAATGGCAGATAAGTACTCCTGCAACATTTCGTACATATTTTGATACAGGACTTCTCCGTTTATTTAAAAAATGTAAATTTAAAAAATGTATTGAACCAATTCTTTATAAACTCTCAAAATAGGATCCTCTGCATCGATGCAGCGCTGCCAGCCCGATTTCCMAGCATTGAAGGCCGAGGTGCATGCTGCTTGGATYTCTTTTTGTCGTCCCAAAATGCTTGTCTTTCATCAGCCTTTTCAGGCAAGGAAACAAAAAAGTCCGAGAGGGCTATATCTGGGCTTTGGGGCGGCTGCAGAACGTTGAGATGCCGGCCTTGTTTAGGTAGCTGTTCACAAGAAAGGCGATGTGAGCCGGGGCGTTGTCGTAGTGCAACTTCTAATCGGCTGCTATGTCTTGTCAGACCCGATTGACCCTTCTCAGCACGCTCTTCATCAGCGACCTTTTCCCGGCCCATCAGTCCAATTACCTTCCGGACAAACTCTMTTTATAATTTGTAAGGCTGAATCATATTGACTTTTKAGTTATGGGCATTGGAATCTTTTACTTTATTGGCGTATACACCGTCAGTTATTATAATTTTTACTGTTTGGCGCCAATTGGAGATTCCAAGTGTAGCAAGGCCTTTCTCCACTTGGTCTTTCCAACGAAGTGGAGATCCTCCCCTTCCTCTGCTTCCCCCTAGCGAATACTGTCCGATTACTTTCAGAGCWGGGGCGTTTTCATYCATTCTGACGACTTGACCTAGCCAGCATAGACGTTGTCTCTTAATTYCATTATTTTCATCTTAAATTAATATATGGAACTAAATCGAATATTTCGTTGTAGAATATCCACATAAATAAAGAACTAAGTACTTCTTCTCCTTAACTTTGTGCTTATCAATTTACGTGCGCATCGTCTTTGCTGCTGTCCACAACGTGTTGCCAAGAACCTTAACTGCTCTCTGAGAGAATCGAGCGCTGCAACCAGCACCAACCAACGACATTGTGACGGCAGCAAAAAGACATTCGGCCTCAGACTTGGCGAAGGTTCAAAAACCCCACCRRTCGAACAAAATACAACAGAAATCCATTGCGGCGGGAAGCATCCGAACATGTTCGCACACCGTTACTGAGAGGCTATRTGTTGCGAGCGCCAACTGGGAACCACTGCGCCGCAAGCGCCACAACTCTTATACGAAGTACTCGGTGTRCGCTGCCGAYTGCTGTGGCGTCCGCCGTATAAAACGCTTAGCGCGGCAACCAATCCGCTCATTTGGCGTTCGCTCTGTGTGTGTGCGTTTCGCGGCAACGGCGTCAGCTYTGGCAGTGGTAACGTGACGCTAGCCCGAGGCGGTTACAGTGGCAGCGGTTAACAGTCATTATCAGTGAACAAAAGCGCTTGCACACCGACGCGACGCATCAGTTGCTCGTAAGCCCCCCGTTCGAGTTGTCGGCGTTGGTTAGCGGTTCCACTCAACACTTTCAGTGCATAGCGTGTAGCGTTTGTGACARTTTATCGCGACGATAACGYTTCACTATATTTGGCTCATGGTCGAGACAGACGGCTGTCCATGCCAACGGCTGTCAACGCGTAATCGGTGTTAGCCAAATTTATTAAATTGTGATACGAGCGTGTGTGTGTATTAGTGTATAGTATATCTGATATTCAACATTGAGTAGCGCTTCTCGGATCCACAAAGTGTAAACATTTTTATCTAGATGTGTATAAGAGATAGTATATCTGATATTCAACATTGAGTAGCGCTTCTCGGATCCACAAAGTGTAAACATTTTTSAAGAGGAATACGCGGGTGCTCATATTTGTTCAAAGCAGTATTGACCTAGAGCTATTGATATTCTTTATCGAACTCTTCGTCRTATAGTACACCTGAATTGCMGTTATCTTATCTGTGCGTGAACGTGCGTGCGTGTTAAAGCCGAAACACTTCCGCGGCCAAAAGCGCGCAATCAAGCGTGTTTCTGTTTGGCAGTCGATGTTATCAGCAGCTCATCAGTGTTCTCTGTGTGGCGCTGCTGCGCGTGAGTGCTCCGTGTCGTAWGAGTAAGGCCGTTCCGGTTGGACTTGRCTGCCGCGAAAACTTTTCATTGAATTTCACTTTCTTTGCGGAATTTGTTGCGTGAATTCTTTCAAATTTAACTAAGTGACRACATAATAGTGAAGGAGAAAGTAAGGTATGTGCCGCTTTCAACTGCGTTCGTGTATAAGTGTGATTATGTGTTGTTGGGTTGCTTGGAATGTTCTGAAATGTCTCTGATAAAATCTTAAATTAGCCATACAAATTGCTACATCAAAAATCCATTAGTAGTTCATTCTGGATTTTGATAAAAAAAATGTTGTTTTTCCCTTATTTGACCTCGAACTATGTTATTTTTTGTGGTAAGATGACWATCGTTACAAGATTTTACTAGATGCCATTTGAAGGTCCAAGAGTTGTTTACAACGCATTCATTTACCTTTATTCACTTTAGTTGGAATAACTGTCTGCTGGAACTACTTCTGCAAACATTATCTGAAGTCGTTTTGTTGATTCCACGAGGGAACGTGTTGGGCAGTAAGGCGACACAATACCCAAATCTATGTGTATAACTCTCAAATATCCTTGATATGAAGTAGGAGGTGTTTAGGAAGGACAATTGTGAAAAYTTTGCGCGAATGGGAACATCTCGAGGTTAATGATTACATCGTGATTAAATTACTCCTCGTTTAACAGACTTCAGGACTTTAAGCTTCATGTCATCGAAGTGAAACTTTAATGTAATCAACGCTTCAACACCTCTAGGTTTTTAAGCCTTCAATTTTGAACAGTCTTAATTTATTTCACTTCGAAACAGCAATATCAAGAGTTTTCTGCCCTATGATTTCATTGTTGCTGAATACTTTTATTTAAATGCCTCTGCTTGTGTTTTCCACATAAAATTCAGAATAAATATTAACGCTTGGCTGCAGAAAAGTTCGTTACTTWAATGCAAACATGTAAATAAATAGATTTTTGTTATGAATGGCATTCGGAAATAAACAATCCACACCAACAACCATCTGCACATACACACTAGTTACTCTTAGGGCTATGTTAAAATAACTACCTGCCGAAACTTCGCAACCACACAAACCAACGGTATATTCATTTAGCACATAAAACGACGCAAGTTTAAAACTTTGGCTGCTGTGTACATGTCGTTCAACCATAACATGCGTACATGCATACGTGAATATTTCGATTCCGCCACCAGCGTCTACTTTTCTAAACAACCATAAATAGCTCGCCTTGAAAACAAGCAGTTTTGAGTTGCGTAGTTGATACCGCTAGCATCTAGCATCTGACGAACATATGAAACACTCACATTCAAAAAGAAGAAAAGCTCTGCACTATTTATAATTATTATTTACTACACGAGTGTACTCGATGTGGTGGAATTCTTAGAAAGCGAACGCTCTTCTGCACTAAATGCAACAAATATTTATTTACTGAAAGAACTGTGTAGCCTTCGGGCGCTTCGGTTTTTGATTAATTAGTGCATGTTTGTTTAAACGCTGCAAGACCCAAAATAAAGTTGTTGAAAACTCCTGCTCTCTGTACACAATACAATTTTGATTTTATAAAATATTTTTGCAATGTAATTCAATTAATTTAAACCAGGTTATCTCACCTGTTTTCATCACAATGAAAAGTCAATTGGTGCAAAGCCGAATTAATTATTACGAAATAGAGCAGATGTTTATACCCTAAAGGGTATATAAAGTTTGCCACGGTGTTTGGAACATACAAAAAACAAAAAAAAACGTTGCAAACTCCATAAAGTATATACATACATGTGTACGTATGCATATAAATCATTAGAGTGTCGAGCTGAGTCGATTTAACCATGCTCCTCTGTCTGTCCATCCGTCCGTCAGTCGGTCGATATGAGCCCACTAGTTCTTCAATTTTTGAGATATAGAGATGAAATTTTGCACATGTACTTTTCTTACCTAGAAGCTCATTTGTTGGAACCGCCYATATCGGACAACTGAAGCATATATGTAGGTGCCATACAAAGTGACCAATCAAAATTATTTTAAATGACATTTTTTTTATCTTCACGGAATTTTGCATCGAATACTGTATAAAGCATCGCTATAATCTCAGAAGAATTTGCTCAGATCGGACTGCTATAGCATGTAGCTGCCATACAAACTGAACGATCGGAATGATATCCTTATATCCTTACTTTTAAAATTTTCTAGAACAAATTTTGAGCTAAACGAACCATTCCGCCGCATATGTCATGATTTCAATTCTCATTCCAGCACATTTGACCTAACAGACTCACTCTTTACCATTAAAAAATTATTTTATCTAATCTTAGCAAGTAACATTTAAAAATTATAAACTTTAATTTTAATTCTTAATTTGGGCTGTTGAAATTTTTGTTTCTGTAGCTGAGCAACTTAAGATCGCAACGCTTAAAACTCTTGCCTTTTATGACTCAGCTATTTCCGCTCGTTCGCGGATTGCGCCCCTCGCGTCGGTTTAGCGGGAGGAGGGTAATCGTTGGGTATTATTATTATTATTATTATTATTATTATATGTGAGTGTTTTTGACAAGTGCGCCAGTAAATTTATGACCAGACATTTTTCACATCCAACCAAAACTGTTGAAGACCCCAGGCACCAAATATGTGGACCTTCGTATCCTTGGTTGACTTTTGACCGAAAATATCTGTACATAATTTAAATTCGAAGAAAATTTTTTACCTCATAATAATATCTCTGTTTATCAAAAATGAATCGGGTCAACACTTCCCTGAGCACCCATATACCTAATATAAAGATTTTCTAATTTCCGAGTGACTTTATACCGCATATTTCGGCCAAGAAGTGAGTCTCAATGAAAATGAGAGAGCGTGTTTTACATATAAGAGTGAATCTTTGCCCCAAAAATATATAAAATTGGGCGAAAATTTGACCTAGCTCCCATATAACTAATATTAGGATTTTCGAACAACCGGCCAACTTTTCTCCATACGATTGTTGATTGTATAGTATGTGAGGTACCCTGATGAAACTCAGGAAATATTTTTTTTAGTATGTGGTATGATACTCGGGTCGATACTACCCCAACTTCCATACACTACATATTTATAATGATTTATGTTTTGTTTGGCTTTCGATCCTCTGTTTGACGTTTTACACTTGGCTTTCCTTGGCTTTGATTCCTGCAAGTTGCAAGAGTATAAAATGTTCGGTTGCAACCGAATTTAGCACTTCCTTAGTTGGGTTTTGTTAATGTTCTCTTTTGTTTGTGCAAAAAATAGAATGAATTTGCTTTCTACTTCTCTTTTTAGAAATTGCAAAGCGTTTTTCTTGTTTAATTTTCAACATTTACATCTGTGTTTAATTCAGCTATTCGGCTTATTGTTTATTGTTTCCATTCGATTTTGCAAACATATTGATTTTAATTTAACTGCGTCTGCTCCACATTCATCACCAAACCCGTTCAACATACATACACCAATACACACATACACACTCATTGCGGCTTACGTGAGAACATATGCGCAGAAAAAGTAGATAAAGCACGATGCATGTAAAGGAAATATTTCGAAAATAATACGTTACATTATTCGTATCGAAATTGACAAAAAACAGAAACCCCGTGCAATGTTTTCGGAATATTTTTTGCACTCCTCCAATAAAGCATTGCATGACAGTCTGCCATATACACATGTGCAATACACACACACACATACAYCTGTTAATACTGMCACAGCGAATATACAGTCATGCGAAGGGGCTTAAAAGGTTGTACTTGCAAAAAAGGCTAAAACTCTGCGCATATTAGAACATATTACCAACAACAAGGCGGCGAAATAATGCAATAAAAATGCAGCTCGTATTTTCAATTWATATTTCGGTTTCATAAAAAACTTATTTTGATTTATAATTGCTTTATCTTTTAATTGATAGAAATYGGCTTAAAGCGTTGCAAATATTGCTTTCATAAATTGCTGTAAATTCGAAAAAAAAAAAACACAGTTTGAGCTTTCGATAAYGATAATGGCGCGATTTTGCTGTCATAAATATTTAATGGAACGGTATTATTAGAGAAAAAAAATAGAGTATGGACTGCAGTGAGTGTAGGATGAAGGACAATTTAAGTGGATTTAGTTTTATACATTTTAATCGGTAATTTCTTTACAGAGTGGCATTTTAGAAAAAATTAACACAAAAAATTTATTTCATTCACCTAAACCTTTAAAACCTCATTTAATGCGCATAGTGCAAAAGTGCACTGACATTTTTTCTCATATATTTACATGGTGATAAATATTCGTGTGTGTGGGAATMTAAATGCGAGTTTTTAGTGCCGTTTTGGCAGAAAAGTTCGATCGAAATATCAACTGCAATAGTGTAGCCTAACACAATTAATTATATTTTAGTCGAACTTTGGAGTGAACAGCTCTCAATCAATTATGCTTTCTTGTTCTCTTTGCAGCGATAAACAATTTCAGTTCGGTGCAAGCAGATGAAGAGAACTTGGTAGTCGTTAGTATTGGTGATAACAGCACACAGAACGATTCCAATCAGAACACTAGTAACATCAACAACAACAACAGTCCCTCACTAGTAAGCGGCAATTGCAGGAACTACAACAATAACAACCTCATAAATCTCTATGATAAACATTGCGGCGACGGTGACAGCAACAGTAAGGCCGACCGCCATATAGGTAGCAGCAACAAAGCGCGCTGCGACAAGCACTACAACAACGCTGTCAATACATTTCGTCAGCTGAAGGAGCAACAGACGCACGTCGGATGTGATAGCGGCAGCCGTGCCACGCATTGTGATCTCGAAGCCAGCAACAACAGCGACCAAGTCAGTTGCATTAGCATCAGTACTAATAACAACAACAACCGCAGCAGGAATATAAATAACAGTAGGAATATTAACGCCAGCAACAGGAGCAGCAACAGAAGGAAAATGCGCCGCAATGTGAAATTCATTGTTTTTGTAAGCATCATCTGGATATTCGTCATGGTTTACTACTTCCAGTCCAGCACGGAAAAGGTGAGTAACTGTAAAGCAAGCACCCTCTCCAGTKGTGTCTAACCGACATCTGTCCTCTCAYCAGTCRCGGCATTCTTTTCTGTTGTGGTCTCACACACATACACACACTGTACTTGTAAATTGCATTCGCTTTGCGATTCCTTCCACCTCCATACCTCTAGTCCGCCTCCGTGTAAAATTGCATAATCGCGCATATTCATGGCCATTCATTATTCGCCGACTACTCGCTGCTGACATCTCATCCATAAAGCCATGAACAAAGACAGGAAGAAGCTGCCACTTCAACGAGGTGCCGACGTACTAGCCTACGGACACCGAATTCATTTGCATTTATGCTGGGCATTGCACTCGTCACGCCAACTAACGCAGGCAGTCGACAACAATAATGACCAAAATTATCACACAAAATCGTTTGTTTCGCTTTTTTTTACCGATATCTGTTATATTCTGCATTTGGAATGCTGAATGAAAGCACTATAGGTTTTATGTGTTTGGCTGCACAGTGCGTTGCACGATCGATAGTAAATGATCGTTAGTCGCTGTGCCTCTYTTTTCTTCTTTCTGTCGCTCTCACACTGCCCAATAAGTATTATTTTATTCATTAAACCGGCCGCCTACATTTGAGTTGTGTTCTTCTTCAATCGTTACCCGATTAAAATTCCAATGAGGAAAATGCAAATCAGAAATGGCAAACCGCTATCTATAAGGCACATACAACCACCAACAATAGCAATTTGACAGTTACCGCAATAGCGGCTAGTGACTGTTGGAATCAAGTTGGTGGAATTTTTTACTAGTTTCAATAATTGGCAACAACAAAGCGAGCACTTAACTCAAAACCCARCGAAGCAGAAACTCGAAAGAGCTCGGCAGTCAAACATCAAACTAATCAGTGTAGAACTAGCATTTGCTGGATGAAATCAACCCAACTAAATAAGCTCCAATACCGATTATTTGAAAAGTGGTTTCGGAAAGRGCGAATTAATATTTTTTTAAATATTGAGGACCCAATTCATATATAATTCGTTGAAGAAAAATATATGAAAATATGCAGTTAAGTATCTATTTGAAACAAGCTTGAGGCCAATACGTTTCCAGAAACCATAACACCAGAACAGAAACCAGACAAKTGACATTTGGCAGAAATCAATTCCTAACAAAATACTATTAGAAACATGTAARGAAGGGCTAAGTTCGGGTGTCACCGAASATTTTATACTCTCGCATGATAAAGTGATAATCCAGATTTCAGGCGTGGTTGTGAACCGATTTCACCCATATTTGGTACATGTCATCAGGGTGTTAATAAAATATTATATACCGAATTTCATTGAAATC
>NW_017534952.1:285665-313590 GCF_001853355.1 Bactrocera latifrons
CATACACACACGCATGCACACGCAAGTATGGCGTCGCTTCTTTATTCTGCTCACTTGTAGCACACTTACGGCCACTTTGGCCAACAACAGTAMATGTAATTTCCAGTAGCCAAACCCTAAGCTAAACAACAAAAAGTTTCGAAACCAAAGACACGAGAACTCGCCACAAAGCAAAATAAACACAAGACACTAAAGAAACAAATGAGCGAAAATGTACAAGCAACTCGTGTAAGAGTTCTATTAAGAAAAATTTTCTTATCCAAATGTTGTTGTTATGTGAAATGCTGATTTTTTATGAAGTGTCCTTCGAAATTTAGCAAGACTTCTGTTGTAYTTATTTGCATTCCACACATATTTAAGCGCACACATGTAGCAAAGTTGATAKAGAACAGTGGATTGTTCCTCGATGTGCCATTCACTGTGGTCCCCGTCGGAGCATAAATGACTCCTGCTGATTTCTTCTTGCGGTATCAGTCGGTAAAATCTTGACCGAAAAGTCCTTATACCCGTAGATGAAGGTACARGCTATCCGGAACTCAGATCTGTGGAAAAGAAGTTCATTATTGTCATTGGACAAATTTTCAGTTCAGCATGATTCAAGTTAAAGAAGTTCTTTCCCCTTCAGTTACTAAGTTAAGATAATATTATTGAAAATTTTCATCAAATACTAAGTTCATTAAGTTCATTTGTCTTCGTAATGTTCAATAATTGAAATGCTTTTTCACTTTAAGAACTATTCCAATTTATTCAAAACACTGTCCGTACTCAAACCGTAATATCGACCACAGTTTCTCATTGCTTCCCCGCTTTCTTTCAAAGTAGAGCTTATGTAAGAAGCTACTGTTGTAATTTATGGTCCCCAGTCGGTTGCCTCGATTTCCTCCAGTCAACGATTTCACAATTCAATCAGTATCACAATGCACGAGCATAAATCAAAAATTCGCGAAATCAAACAAAAGACTGGCAATAAATCGCAATTCATGGAAAGACTTTGAGCAAAGTCACAAACACTCGAACAATCGAGCATTCGAGCATTCGCGCAATCGAGCGTTCCTAAAACCCAATAAAAGTTTAGCAAATTGCAAATCGAAGTGGGGGATAGACAAAATTGGGCGCTCCTCAGTTGGAGGACAAACAGCTCGGGCTCATAATCATATCATCAACAGCGATAGCAACAACAATGGCAGCACCAAATTGAGCCAAACAATAAAGACAATGCGGACTAAGCAGCAACTTGAACTCGCCGCCGCCGCCGCCGCTGCCGCCGATTATTGGCCATTCACAACGCCAAATGCGATCGACAGTTATAAATTTGTTTGTCTAGCGAATGTGTGCAGCAGCGGATATCGACGAGGTTTACGGTTTTTGGTTATTGATTTGCGTTTTTGGTGCAAATGTTGCGAAACTTGAAAGCCACCAATGAATTTTGTTTATTTCTTATTTTCGGTTCGCATGGTGGTTGTTGTTGTTCGCRTCTATATCAAATTGTCATACATTTTCTGTGGCAACATTAACTTCGGATAGCAAAGCGCCACCACAAAACTTCCCGTTCACAATGGCAGATACGAGTATTGGCGAATCTATGGGTCCATTTCCCTATTTAGMCGCTGGTCCGGCGGGCTTTGACTGGATATTCAAGGAAATGCGCGACGAAAATTCATCTGTACGCGCACATCAATAACAGTTATGTGCATACACACAAACACATACTTGTTTGAAGCTCAGCTGCGGCTTGTCGTTTGTGGTCGCTAAGCGCAGAGCAGCTGCGGCAAGTTTGGAGGCAGCCTTTCACTTTCAAACGGCCAAAAAGAAAGAGCCGCTTAGAAACAATAAACGACGATTTTTTGGTAATGCGTTGCCATGCGCTTCTGTKTGCATGGGTATGTGTGTATGGTTGGTAGCCCGAAAAAGTCGTGATACTCAGCGACCGAAAAGCCACTACAACATAGGCGAAGTCAGCGGAGCGTACCAGCRAGGCAACCAAACAGCACAGCGGCAATAAATCTTACAGCAGTTAGTTTTTGCTCTGTTTTCCATTATATTTAGCGTCATTATTTTTGCTATTTTCGTCATTTATTCGGTTACCGAAAATTTAAATTAAAACACACATGCGCTTGGTTACACAGCCGCACATTCCTGCTGCAGTGCACTCAAGGCGGCCAGTGGTTACCGCCCCTCCCCCCACCTCCCTCCCTCCCACTTATGTCGTGTGGCCTTTGCTCGTTTGCATATTCACGATCATGAACACACACACACACACCTTYACGAGTGAGCTCTGCCAAGGGGCAAAAAGAGAAAACAGGTTAATTCGCTTGTACGATTCCATTATTTTCATTTGTAAATTTTGTATTGTGGACACTTGAACTCTTCCACCAGCGAGGTAGTTTATCGTGTGGCAAAAAGGCAGAAAGAAAAGTAAACGAAAGCAATTAAATTTCTTGCGAATCGAGACAGTCATAAGTGTGAGCATTGTATGTGTATATACCGTTGTGTTTAGGTGTGTGTGTGTGTGCCACATTCCGCAATTAGTATTTCTAAGTGGCGCTATACTAACTGTGCGCCGAGTGTTTGTTCACATGAGAAATCGCCACAAATTTTCGAATTTTCGAATTTTCGAAAACTCTTGTACACCGTTTTTGTTGGTTTTGTTGCATTCAGAAGACAACAGCAAAGCGCCAAAGTGCCAGATATGATTATGAGCTGTGCCTTATACAAACACACTCTTATATTTTTGTTTTTGTTTTTGTTTTTGTATTTTATTAATCAGCCATTATTATGATATTCGTATTTTTTGTTGTTGTTTCACGTTAATGAATGTAGTGCACCTTCGTATTTTACCGCTTATCGCATCGTGAATTTCAGCTGGTTAAGTAGCAACATGTGTAGGTCATCGGCCAAAACGACAACAACACAACGCCACAACAATAAATACAATAAAAGTAATAACAAAACACGACAGTGGGACAATTAATGTCCGCAGCATTGTTGTTGGTGGCTTCACAAATTAGTATAACTGTCATTGCCACCGTTGTTGTTGTTGCTGTCATTGTGGCGGCGCTGAATATTGCCACCATTATCTCTTTCGRCGGCAAAGCGCTGCAAAGGCGGAAAAGTGTGAACAATCGCAACTCCGTGCATACCGACACACACACTCATACAGACGCATTGCCACTCTTTGTGTATTCATTGATGTTTTGTCATAATTCGCTGTTGTTGTTGGCGTTGCTGCCGTTGCTGTTAATTTACRTGTTTTTGTTGAGCAATAAATTCATAGTYGCTGTCATAATTCGTGCGATTCACTGYTTGATTTATRCGACAGTCAGCTGTTGTCACCAACGYCACAGCGCGASCGCCGACGCTGACTCATTGGCCCACTGCTGTGGCTGGTGCTGCTGTTTGTATGGTTGTTGTTATAGCTGATACCACTCGCATTGTTGTTGTTGTTCGCATTTTTCGCGCTTTTCGCATAGTTATCTCTATTCGTCATTGTTGCCCCGTGTAAATGTTTAATTGTTGTTGTTGTTGTTGTTCTTAGATGTGTATAAGAGACACATAGTTATCTCTATTCGTCATTGTTGCCCCGTGTAAATGTTTAATTGTTGTTGTTGTTGTTGTTCTTAATGCATTAACTCGGATTAAATACACCAGAGCGTGTGTGGGTGCGTGTGTGTTCTCTGTGCGATAATCATAATACAATAATAAGCTTAAATTCGTGTTGAATGCAAATATATATGATCGTGTGTGTGTTTATGTGTTTTTGTACATTGCAACAAAGTGTACGTTTCACTCAACAAGCAGCAATGCATCGTAATCCATTGGATCGGAGCAGAAACAACAACAACAAATAAACCATAGGCGGATTAAATTTCAGCGATATTTCGGTAAAGTGTAAAGGCTGACTGACTGGATGTATATAGGTATTGAAAATTTGAAAATGAGGTGTGATAACAAGGCACCGCAAAGCTCGCAATTCTTCTAATGAAATTATCTCTTTGTAAAAATAAATAGTCAACAACAAAATTCCTCACAATCAAGAAGAAATACTCTCAAGTTGGTGGATGGAGTGTATCAAGATCATCGGGAAGACTATAAGGAATGGCAACTTACGATTTTCTCTGMGAGCTGAGAGGAAACGAATCAAAACATTCCGTCGAACCGCTCTCGAAACTCCCCGAAGAACTAAGCTTAGAATTCCAAACAGTCAAGAAGAGTGATTCAGCAAGCTTAAGCTTGATGCTGAAGTGGCAAAACAACTCCCGAGTTTCAATTTGGCGCAGCACCGCAGCAGTCGGTGTGGTTTCCGTGGGATATGTACCCGTACTATGTATGTGCGTATGTGTGCTTATGGTAAATTCCCACCAGTGTAGTTGTGTCATTATGGATTTCGGTGGTTTTAGCTGTTGGCAGGTCTGCGCAGCGGTACAGAGRGGCGCGAACATGGAAATTAATTAAGGCTGTCAGTGGCTTCAGATGGCACTAAGGCTCACAGAATATTAGAATTCAGATGTGTGGTCGCAGCACCACCCGCCACCACCGCCTACTCGTTTACTTAATTGTGTGCTTGTGTGTGTGTGCGTGGCAGTTTATTAAATGTCGGCTGCAATGTATCATTTGTTAATTACACAACAAACAAAACCAAAAGCCACAATAAATTTGCGATCCGCCAAGCAGAAGCCAAATAAGACAAAAATGAAAAAAGAAAAAAAAAACATACAAAAATTTACATCACAAATAAACAAGTGACAACGGCAACAACAATGGCAAACAAGCCGCAAGCGCAATTACAGTCTCACAAAAACTATTTGTTTTTTGCTCGTCGCGCTGCGGAGATGCCACATGGCGCAATTACAAATGTGGAGCGCGAACAACCCTACAGCCACGCAGCGCGCGGCCTTCGGAAGCTCATACATCGGCGTMAATTGATTCGGAATTACGTGCAAGTTTATGTGCATAYAMTTAACATTGCTCGATATACATGTTTGTATGTGCGTGTGGGTGTGTGGGTGCTCTCAATATAGTGGCGAATAATTAGGCATCCCACTTCGTTTGGCGGATATCGTTCCGCGGAGGGTGGTGCTGCGTGTCGTGGCTTTTTTTGCTTTCTTGAAACGGCATTTGTGTCGCTTTCGTCGTATGTAAGCATCACGTTTGTTTTCTTTGCTGTGCATGAGACTTCATTTTTTCGATTTCTTGTGTATTTTGCTCAGCGAAGCATTTTGGTGGCGCCTCTGGGTTATCGCTGACAATAAGTATAATAACAAATTAGAAAGACGAACTTCAATTAGAGTGTTCCTTGAAGTAAAATTTTCTGTTGGTTTCAAGAAGAATGATAATTTCTAAGTACAGTRGACATTGGCGGGGCGGTAACCGCCGGCCGCCTTGAGTGYACTGCAGCGGGAATGTGTGGCTGTGTAACCAAGCGCATGTGTGTTTTAATTTAAATTTTCGGTAACCGAATAAATGACGAAAATAGCAAAAACAATGACTAAGTACAGTGGACATTGGCGAGATTGGCTTAATAGAACGTCCTTAAAAAGCATCAACAAATTGTGAAACCGGCCAATGTGCATAATTAATGGAGATGTCCGCTTAATAGAGCGCCCATCTAATGGAGCGTTCACTGTATTGTTTTTAATTTACTATCTTCTAAGTTGGTTTGAACTGGACACAGTGTGCTAAATTTTACTAAAATCGGTTCAGCAGCTTAGGAGACCAAACAACGATATATGAAGATTGTAGAATATAAATATTTATTCAAAATGTGTCATTGTTTTTGTGATGGCAGACCAAAATTCAAGCGCCTTCCAAACAGCTGAGTTTCCTTCGAAACCCGACTGTATCGCAAAGTGGATATCACCACATTTTAATTCAATCAGCTCCGCACAAAATGAATTAATTCTCTGCCGTTCATTTATGAAAATTCAATTACAACCATGCAATAATAGCGTATTACTTGTGCACCCCGCTTTTAGCGAAACCTGCGGCCCATCGAACCGCTCATGTCATGCCATGATGCCAMGGATAATGGCGCCACTTCAATGGCGGGTATTCATATGAAATGAAAGCGAAATTAGTTTTTTATTGTCGGACGAGCCGCCGCGCAGCTGTCAAAACGTGGCATGTAAGAAAGTACGCGAGCCATGCCTACCGCCCACACGACTGCGCTAGGTTTATTAACAGTAACGACATTGCGTGCGCCCACATTAACGGTGTTTTCCAATAAGGCGACGCACGAACAGGCCAACTTCATTAATAAAGAAAATGCAAAAACAGCAGCAATTAATGCAGACGACAGCGTCGGTGGCAGCGTCGCATAATAACGGCTCAATTAATTACGTTTGGGCACATTTGATGGCCAATTAAGTTGTATGTGCGCCGCCGACGAGCAGCCGAGCGCGCTGTCCGCAACTGACCGTGGCCGTGATGGAGCCGGGAGGGCGAGGGCACAGGCGGCTCTTCTGGCTTGRTACCAAGTCCATTCGCGGCGGCCGTCGGTGGCAGCAGATGCGTAAATGACAATCATATCATCAATAAAGGGCCGCCAAGCGCACCAGCAGGCAGCGTTATTGTTTTCACGTTCACCAACGCTTGTCACACTCACACACACACTCGCAGYTGTTTGCATGTGTGTGCGCCGTTGTTTTTGTGYGCGCATATGTGACTGTTTGCGTCGACGACGGCGGCATTTGGCAAATATTGCTCAACTTTTAACGCTCGCTTGCGCAGCTGTTGCTTTATTTCCATGTTGTTAAATATTTTCCGCTGTTGCTGCTGTGGCGGCATTGCCTGTTTTTTTTTGTTTTAAATAAAGTTTCATTGTGTGATTTTATTAATTCAGGCGAACTCATAAAAAGGCGAAAGATCATGCGTGCGTGCATGTGTGAGTATATATATGCATGTGTATGTGTAAGTACAAAKATGGAAAATATTTTTATTTTGGTTGCCATTATTGCCACCAGATGTGAATATTGACAATGAAAAGTAGTAACATAATACCGTCATCACCTCATAGAACCTTGCAAAGAGTTGTACTGACCCACCACCCTTGATCTCGCAGCAGAAAAATTATTAGTTTATTACTTTTCGGTTCCGAGGCTTCCTGTGGTCGCTCTCTCATTGTGACTCCCACGGCTTATCACTTCGATGGGTGTTTGCGTTTSATTTGCTAAGCGCTTCGAACCATCACCGCTTTGGCACGCTCATTCGCACCCCAACGCGGCGGCCCTGAGAACATAGGCACTCGATCGTATTTGTACGCAAGAGCCAAGCCCTAAATTTATATTTTATACTCAGTTAATTAAATTTTTGTTGTTTGCATTTTATTTATGTTTGAGCTCATTTTTGATTTCAAATTAAAATTTTTCAAAAGCGCACATATATCTGTTTACCATTGTTTGTGGAGCTGTGTGCACGTTAATGTATTTATTTTTAATTGTTTTTTTTTTTTTGCTTTGGTTTCGCTTTTGTATTCCAGCTATTTGAAGCGCGGCGCTGCACGCTGATTTGCAAATCAGATTTTGATTCGCATTTGATAATTTATGTCGCTCAAAATGAATAAAACGAACACTCCATTTCATACGAGTATTCGCTTCATTTTTGTTGTATTTTCGCCACAGCTGACCTTGATCGCCGATGCTTTCAGTGAGTCAGTTACTGGTGCGGCGTTTGCTCTTTCCAGCTGATATTACTGCATCAATTAACTTTTTGCGCGACTTTTATTTATTATTTGTTATTTGTTGTTCTTATCATTATTATTATTTGTTGTATTGTTTTTTTTTTTTTTTTTTTTTTTTATTTTTTTTTTTTTTTTTTTTTTTTTTTTTTGCTGTGAATTCTTTATTTGGTTGTACAATAGTGATCAACCGGGGCAATTATTTTCCAGGCGATGACATTGACAGTGGAAAACTATTATTAAAGTTGGCCTTCATGTTGACAACAACAGTAACAACAATGCAGAGTGATAATAAATTTTTTTTTTTGATGAAATCATATCATTTAAGTTTCGATAAAGTAMCAATTACTTGTTTTATTGATGAGTTTTTGCAAATATTTTCGTGAAATGTGATTCGCCAAGCGTCAATAATTCTTTTGTGAAAATTTTTGTTTTTCTCCATTGGATAGCTTTTGATTGTTTTGACTTTCCACATTAAATAACACAGCGTTCTCGAAAATGTTTGAAAATTATTCACATGACCTCTCAAATTTTCAGTTATATTGGTTTTCGGATCATTTTTCGAATTCGTACGGAAGGGTTATGGAGGATTTCTGAAATATAAGTATATGGTATATTTTTTCAACTGAAAGCATCGAATTAGCAAAATCAAAAACCATGTACTTTTGTTCTAGCTGTTGTTATTGGCAACACAGCCGTCAATTGCCGATTAATTCTAAAAGCGTAAGCCGCAATCTAAACGCTAGAAGTCGCGCAACAGCAGCTGACGTTTGGCCTAAARCTCGAAACCGCAAAATCCACTCCCGTTGCTGCTGCATACAGACATAATTCCAAATGCGCGCTGCGTGTAAAAACACTGAATATTTGAAAATATTTATTRTTATTCGCCGCTGAGGTCATTTATTGAAATATTTTCGGTGACCGCTTTTTATCGAAGCATTTTTCTTATCGCGCTAAAATTACTTTTAAACGCAGCCACATTGCCCAAAAGCATACTATTAATTTTAGTATAATTATTATTACTTTTGAAACTGCTGTTTGCGGTTCTCTCAGCAGAGAACTAAAAATAATAGCATGAATATGTTTGTATGTRTGCGTGTGTCAWACAAGTATRTCAATAAAATATTATACTCGAAGATAATACTTTAGCAAAACTAATTGTATCGGCTGAAGGCCAGCAACCGTCATTTCCATTCATTCCATGCATTGACCAACCGTCGGCACCAGATTCACTCGGCTTTCGTCTTCGTTGGCACAACGGCTGTGACATTTCAAATGAATTCATTGCAAATAAATCCATTCCAAACTCAAAGCTTTAAAAGCGCGACCGAATTGCGGGCTCCRGGTATTTAGCATTTCGATGGCACACAAATTAATATTCAACAAACGCGTTTCATGAATCCAGTTATTGGTTACTACTATCTGCATATGTATTTACATACATATATATGTCTATATAGGTAATAAGGCCTAAAAGCAGGTTAAATTTCCGACAAACCAAACTTATCAACATTTTCAAATTTTCGATTTGTTTTCGCTTTCTATTCTAATTAGTTTTGCTGTAAAATTGCTTTGCTTGTGTTGTTGCTGCTAGCTACCGTCTTTCTTCGACATCTATACATATATTCATTTATACATAAATGCATACATATGCACATGCTTACTCTGCTGTCGTTTTCAATTTCAACGGGATTTTGGGCAATCAAAAATTCCCAAACTGCATCGAATAGATGAGAAAATCGAACTCGCTCGCCGCTGTGTGAGCAAATATTCGGTTAGGCCGGCGTTAAAACTACCACGTGCTCGCACACATTTTTGGTTATATTCTATGTGTATACAGACAGGCAGATAGACATACATATGTATGCATATTGGCGTAGTTATTCGCAGGCGGCCGATGACAATCGGACTGATGTTTGATGTGCGGAACACAATGCCCGCGACAGACTGCAGCAGCACGACAGTGAACTGAAAATGGCGTTGTRAATCCWACTACATRAACGTTTGTGAGAGGGCAGCAACATAGTAATGGCCGGCATGTACACAAAACAACGCAGCTGTCCATTTTGCATGTACACAATTTCGTTGTGGCCATACTAATGCCTTGCACTTCAATGAAATTTTAATATTTTGTTCAAAGTGAAATTTTTTTGTTTTAAATTATCAATTGTTATTATAAATGATGTAACAGAGYCATTTTATGCTTTTATTTATAAAATGACGTCAGGTTTGTTAGAGCTTTGAGTAATTTTACATTTTACATATTAGTGGCATCACCACTCTACCTCATCATCTCTCTATCTTCCATTCTACTGTCAACTCTACTGTCGTCCTGCTGTCGTTGGCAAATATAGGATCAAATTGAAGTTAGCGAGAACGACAACTGACTGACGACTGCAGGCCAGTCGTGTAGTCGTGCAGCTGTCAAAATAGGTCCGTCCATAAGAACGTGTGTATTTTAATATTTGACAGATGTCGTTTGCAGTCTGTCGCGAGCATTGATTCCACACATGAAAACTAATATGTATAKTTGTTGTTGTACTATTGTTATTCATATAGAAATAGGCACTTTAGTGGTATGTGTGCGTTTATTTCGAAAAATATATTTAAGCAGAAACATTAAGCCATTAAGTATTTGGATTACCATTAGAATCACTCGAGATCAACTCATATTTGTACATAAGTCAACACTTTAGCTATGAGCTTTTGATGAAGATATATGTTTTGGACGACATAGAACAAATGCAAATTTAACATATTCTAGAAAAAAAAACTAAAGATCATAAATGAACCGGACAAGTCTATACAAGTATAAACTATGCGCGGAGACTGAATCGATACAGCTACCTCTTCATAATCGACTGAAGTTTGGTCTCCATATGCCAATTAGTGCGCTTTTGTTTACGATGCGAACAGTTTGTCAGCCGATTTTATACACGGAATAGCGTTTGCCACGATGTTTGTAACACCSAAAAGAAATCGTCAGAAACCCCATAAAGTGTATATATAAATCATCAGCCTAACAGGTTGATTCGATTTGGCCAGGACCACCTCTCACTTTTTGAGATATAGTCTGAAAATGGGCACCCGTCCTTTTCTCGCCAAGAAGCTGCTCAATTGTCGGAACGGCCGATATCGGACCACAATAGCATATAGCTGCCATACAAACTGAACGATYGGAATTSCATGGAAAGCTTTTTCAATTAATGAGCTATCTTCATAAAACTAAGCACGAATTATTGCCCATTTCAACGCCATAATATCTGAAGAAATAGTTCAGATCGAGTCACTATAGTGTATAGCCGCCATACAAACTGACTAATCATGATTTTTGTAAAGAAACTTTGTACTTGTGAAGGGTATTATAGCTTCGATGCAACCGAAGTTAATATCTTTGCTTKTTATATATCAAAATATAATTTAAACCCAAGAAATCTGCATACATAAATATTTATGTACCAATTATTTTGTTTTCACTTCRAGTTGTATTAAAAACCACGCATATAAACTGCCGAAGATGGTTTGCTTATTTACTTTAATCTTTCTGTGAACTTCATCCGAATGAATAGCTTTTCACCTAATTTTAACTTCTGCACTAACTYTACTGCTGCTAGTTTCACAGGACGGGTCTACTATTGTGAGATTAATGCACTCACAAACACAGTCATTTCTCATTTCAAAGTTAGAGAAATGGCCCATCACATCTTTGGGTATTTCCATACCTAAATGTTTCTTCAGCGCTGTGAGTGCCTGAAGTGAGTTTAAGTAGCTCATTAATGCAAATCCCTGCCCATTTTCCGTCCTTAATGTGAGAAAAAAACAAATTACGTAATAAACATATGTACAATGTCAAGGCAACGCAGCAACTTGCGAAACAAAACACTTGGGATCAAAAAGGTATAAAACTTAAAACAATTTAACGGCTCATTTATTGCACTTCAGCTTGTACAACTCGGCTTATTTTGGATTCGGCTAAGCGTTTTTGCACATACATACCTACATACAATATTAACACACATACCCATGTGCATAAATATGAAGGGTATTTAAGAATTGCAAAGAAAACATGATCAAATTAAAAACTTCGCAAAGTCTTACATTTTTCGAACAAGAAATTAAAAAAAAAAACGGTAATCCATTGCAAAGCATAAATTTGTAAAAATTCAGCAGAAAAATTCAYCAAAAGTCTGAAAAGTTTAAAGCACAATTAATAATAGACGCTTGTAATTTAAAGGGAACAGAGGCAAACACTGGATAAAGCTTAAAGTGACACGCAATTTGTTTAAAAATTCATTAATTCGCTTTCAGTGTAATATTATTTGTTTGTACAAAAACATAAAAGCTTKGTGCCACSKAAACACACCRCTTCTTTCTAAWGCAACATCTGGGTAAGCCTGCTTCATCATAGAGACGTTTGTCTCTGTCGCGGATTCACCGAGCTTGACACATGATTTAATCGCGTACCTCTGCTCTAACGAACGCTGCATTTCGGCTTGAACCACTCACAGAAACACGTCGCGCGAAAATATTTTTCCAGACTCTCCAGGTGCTCGGAGACAACTGCCCAGCCGCTAGTTCTTCAGCACGGAACGTCCTCTACCGAATCCAGTCGGTGCGCGCACGCTCCGAATTACAGTCGCGGCGGAAGCAAATCCGTCCCWTTACTTTCCGGCCAAACCGGTTAGATAGAGTGAAATGAGCCTCGTTATTTTCCTATTAACGCAACACAAACCACAGTTTAGATGTGAATCGATGCATAGTTGAATTGTGACATTTGTTGGCATATCAACACAAAATAAAGCGTTCCCTGTATTATCTTATAGCTGCTTATTCACTGGCGGCTTAATGCCACCAGTAGCGTTCTTTCAACAGCCGACTGTAATAATTATGCTGCCACTTAATTTGCATAAACACAAAMAACAGTTCATTCACAGGTGCAGTGAAAGTTAGTTATCCAACTGTGCTTGTAGTTTGGCCACAGAAATAATTAACASGCCAGGAGCTCACCGGCGGCAGCCGCAAAGCCATCACGTCGGCATAGTTTTAAATGTGTGCCGCAGTGGCAATTACTCRTGTTTGGCGAGCACGCGGCCGCAACAAAACTCCGAGTGCTAAATGCCAAGCGAGGAAGAGAAATGAGAAATAATTTACGCGAAATATGTAAAACCCAGTGACCGCCGACCCCTGACTGCTGACTGCTGACCGACGCGCTGAAGAGCCAGAGAAAGATTGTCAGCAAGCCCCTTGACAGRWTAGCCAGTTGGAGGTGGAAAGCTAATTGCAACAAAAGTCATTTYGAAAAAGCAGAAACACGTCTTAAAATAAAGCAACAACAATTGTTTGTTGTTATTTACTTTGGTGTTGAGAAATGAGCGCAGATCTCAACGAAACAAAAGTCGTCACAATWACTTTGTAAATCTACAAATCCTCGCAAGGTAGCGGGGTAGCGGAGCGGAGAGTGCTCACGAAGAATTGAAAACTGGGTGATGGGTCAACAGTTCAACTACTGTAAGAGCAAGTAAAACACTAGTGCATGGTTGCTGCGGGTGGACGCMACACAATTTGAAGTAATGTCGCGCAAATTTAATAAGTCACTACGGCTTACGATAAACCCTCGAATGAGATTTTGCTTATCTTGGAGATATTATGGCATTGAGCTCTAAATAACGCTTTTGTAAGGTTGAAAAGTGCAAAAAGATGTCACAAAGTCTACAAAAGTAAAAAGATGGTGGCAATCACAACGAAGCCATTACTAGCTCATMATGGCATAAACTTGGCGAATTTGACAACTGTGTCTGCTCACATAAACATGAATATTTGTGAAAAATGAGGTTAAGTGGTAGGTCAAACGATATATTAAATTCGGGTTTKTATATAAGAAAAGCGGAACTGGAAGTTCAAGGAAACTCACTTTTAAATCRTGAAATCAATATTTTCTGATGGAAGTTCGCCAAACCAAATTTTGTTAATGGAAAGCCACAGCTCGAGACACCACATCATATCTAATTATTTGTTGTTGAAGCAAACATGCATCATCACGTAAATTTTGGAAGAAACACAGAAAAAATGGCAAATAAGTGTAGCACCAGCGTGTCGACACGCCGACGGCGCAAACGCTTCACAACCGAAGCCGTAAACGCCGCTGACAGCAACCAGACGCTCAGCAAGCAGCCAACAGTCATCAGCAAGCAGCAGCTACCATCATTAGCGAGCAAATGGTAATCAGTAATTTCGCGGCACAGGGAAGAGACGACGAATAAATTTAAATGAAACAAACACGAAGCAAACGAGATGAAGGAAATTTATCGTCAAGAAAAATATGAAATTCGAAACGAAGTCATAAAATGAAACCTCACTGCCAACTGAAGCGTCACAAGATAAAGCCAAGRATGRGCAACCGAAAACAGGTGGTTCGATGGGAACTTAGAAAGCTCGCGGACGGAGCCAGCCATTGGAAAAGCAGCAGTGCAACGAAGTAGGAAGCGATGGGAGGCAGCAGCAGCGGTAGCGGCCAAATGACAAGGTCGTTTGTGGCAAACTTTTTTACGCAACGAAAATACATCCGACGGCAATGACTTGAAATTCGAGATAACAACAAATAAACAAATAAACAATCGGAAGTGCGAAAACAAAAGCTGCACGTCGGTAATCCAATAAACGCAACCAGCAAACTCAAGTGAAATTGATGACAACAACTAAACAGCTATAACAACAACAACACAAACATGGCTGTACATATATACCTACAACAAATAATGATATTTGCTAYGAAAGTGGAAGTGAATTGGAATCGGCTGCCGGCGCTGTCACCTTCGTTGTTGGCGTCTCTTCACTGCACGCGCTTCACTGCTCACAGCTTAGTGCTTATCAGCGCTTGCTGTTATTGCAAGCGCGCCGAAATATTATTGTTTGTAACGGCGTCCTTGACAAGTCATCCGGCAGTGACTGCCAGGGCACCAGCAACTCAAAAACCTCGTCACTGTCACTCTTCAAAATCCCTTGGAATAATATTTTGTAGCACACATTTCGGCGTGCTTGCCTGTTTGACATCAAAAGCAACCGAAACAGAGCAATAATATAAAATATCAAAAAGATGCTTGTAGCCGGAGTCAGACTCAGAGCTCAGGATATCATTAGAATGATTTGGTTGTTCATTTGTGTGTGTCCAAAATAGGAAAATTCCAAAGTATCAATGCACCAAGTTTGAATTCGATCAAAAATACAGCTATGGCAGAGGTKGTTGGCTGTAAATGAAGTCAACGACACACAACCCAACCTAAGTAGATGGATGTCTCTCCAAATCGTCAGAAATTGAATTAAATTGACGACAGAAAGCACTGAGAGCAGAGTTTATTGCGATCAGCTGGCACTTTGGGGCTGAGAAGATAAAGCTTTCTTCACAAGGAAGAAACATTTTTTGTGAGGCAAACTTCTCTCTCCCTCCAACCAAAACCATCAATGACCAACATTGTCCGGTGATTTTATCATTTWCAATGATTTTCATTTTTTCTTTTTCTCCTTGGAATGCGACTGCAAAGCGCACAACCGTTTTGCGCGAGCAATACCATGCTCGTGTAATAGCAATAATTGCTTATTYGACAGATTTAAAAGCGCACACATGAGCACTCCGAAACCTGCTTGGATCGACAGCAATTGCAGGTGTCAAATTGTGGCGGCAACCGGCTAAAGTTGCACTGCCTGTWGCCAATTGTGATTTTCATTCCTGTGGCAGCCCATGTGATTGCAGCAATTGTTGCATGCAACAACCGACACGAGTCGGAAATGTGCACGGCAATGAGTGATGAAACCGACGCCAGCGGCATGGAATTCAAGCTGCTGTGCGGAGCGCAGTGGCTGTCGATTGCCGCGGAGCTTCTGCGATTCTCAATCGAAGATTTCAATCGCTGACTTTTCTTTTTTTTTACAATTTTCCACACATTTTTTCAAATACTAACACACTCTCATATACCTGTCTCTTATACACATCTAGATGTGTATAAGAGACAGCACTACGTCTGGTTGCTGCACGTTTTTCTCCGCGTTTTCGTTGTTATTTCAGTTAAATTAAATTTTTCTTGTTATTGTTTGTGTTTGTTGATTTAATGTTTAATCTTTTGAACCTGAATTTTTGTGCGTTTGGACGGAGTGGTCAGACGAACGCCTGGAAGCGCGTAAAATGCTGTAAATTGCTGTGGCATCAGTGTAGCATCTTAGATTAGGGGAGCATACTAGGAGCCACCGCGTGGCGGACGTCAGGTGTGTTAAGTACGTGACTGCCAGTTGGTGAGTCATGAGCTCCAAACGCGACCGAATGAAATTATAAAATGCACGAACTTACGGAGGCGTCAAGTTGTTGAAAATATCACATAAGAGGATGTGCAGAAACTCGGCCGAAAAACTCTCAGTAAAATACATAAGTGTGTGTGTGTGTGGAATATGTACATGGCGTTTGTGTGTTTAGCAGCTGGCAAAGCGCGCAATCTTTTCAATTTCCAGACAGTCAACAGGCGAATTATGGCGATAAGAGTATTAATTAAAATTGATAAACTAATGCAGTGTTGCATGTAATCAGAAATTAAATATTTAAACATCACTTGGCAAAAACAGCTTATTTTCCGGCAGATTTATATTTGTGTAATTATGATTGCGTGAGTGAGCGCCTACATGTCTGAATATAAATATGAATAGCTTTCACATTTATATCTCTGGTTCCATGGAAGCCAGTGAAATGTGGATGTGCAAACAAACATCACTACGAATCGTTCTTTGAAGCTTCCAAGAATCTTRAACTTTATTCTGTTTAAATGTTTACTAAAAATTAAAGATTTTAAAGATTGAATGATGACTTGGTGTGGACATAGCGGAGGCAAAAAAGTATTTTTGTGCTTAAAAATTTATTTTCTGCAATGAAAATACTTCTCTAAATACTACCTCTAAAATGAACCAATCGTTTGGGGTCCGGCTTTGAACAAGTATTACCACTGCATTTATTTGGGATTTGGGACAAGAAAATATTTCTTCTTCTTCTTATTCTTTATAGGCACCGAGTTTATATCGGTCGTTCTTCCTTTTCGCTCTTGGGCGCCAATTGGAGATTCCAAGTGTAGCCAGGTCCTTCTTCCCATCATCAGTTTTAGTCATCGTCCATGCCTCCGCACCATATAGCAGGACGAAAATATTGACTGAATTATAGAGTTTGTTTTTTTTCGCCGAGAGAGGACTTTACTTCTCAATTGCCTACTCAGTTCGAAATAGCACGTATTGGGAGGAGATATTCTGCGATGGATTTCGAGGYTGCCATTGTTGTTTTAATACTGGTAACAAGATAGACGCATCTACGACTTCAAAGTTATGAGTGCGACGACTGTTTGTTTGATAACAGGAGMTATTTTATCTTGCCTTCGTTCACTACCAAACCCATTTACTTCTCTTTCCTTAGCCAGTCCGTAAAAATAATTTTTTTTTTTTGTCTATTTTTTATTTTGTCAGCGATGCTATTTTTTTAGGCTGCTCCCTGGTCTGATCTACGCCGATTACCATTTCGGCTTGAATTTCAAACATGCAATTTATTTCAGCAGAAACTTTTTCAATAAATRTCTGCTATTAATACTGCTCGCCATGCATTAAATATTTCTTATTCGAAGAACATTTTTCTTCAATAAGCTTGGTAAAGTCATTTTGATATAAATTACTTCGTAACATTTGACTTTGTGGCGGAAAGCCCGACTTAAAACTAGCAAGTTCGATTTTTAATATGCCGACCGGCGCACATTACCCAAGGAGTATCAATGCCTATCCAAATGTTTGACTGTGTGTGTGTGTGGCATGTGTTCTTTGCTATTATCTGATTTTCCAGCAAACCTCCTACTGATTACAGGCGAAGACGTATACTGTCTGGCGCGCTGATTGAAATGCCACATCGCATAAATCAAAAGGCAGTTGCGCCGCTGGCTCATTTGTATTAGCAGTCGTGCGAAATAAACAAATAACCATTTGCCAGGCTGGAGGTTAAGTATACGCCCCATTCGGCTGCTTAGCGCTGCAATCGCCTTGTGAACAGAGGCGCTACGCTTCCATTGAACCCAATCGCATTTACAGGTGCAAAGACATGGATTCTGTCTGTATATATATATAAACATATATAGATATATGGGTGTGTGCGGGGCGCTCCTTGAAAGCTGCTGATTTTATTGGACGACGTGCGCTGGCGACGAAATTACCGCCTCATACTAATATGACCGTTATTATGTTATTAAGCGTTAAATATTGTCGAATTCTCTTGATCAGCATTCACTGCTAAACAGTTGAGCAAACAGTGGCAGTTGTGCCAAACGCCTAAGTTCGCACATTAAATGTTTACCAACAAATATTTACCGCAAACGTTTCTTCTTCTTGTTCGTTTGTTGCTACTTTCTTTCAGAAATTTAAGTGCTGGCGATTGCTTTGTGTTAATCTTGCTGTTATTGTGGTAATCGGCTTCATTCGAGCATGCACACATATTTATGTGTCTTTGTCAGGTCTTTGTTGTGTAGGTATTGTATTACTGTTATTGTTGGCATTGTTTTAGTTGTGCATTCTTCCAGTTGAGCGGTTTACCACTTTTCTTTAGTTTTTGTACCAATTCTTGCTCTTTTCTTACGGTTTCGTTTGTTATTTTCTCTCGACACACCCTCTCCCCCGCTGCATTTGCTTCTTTGCCTACTCCTCACAATGGAAGCCACTAKAAAGGCCACAATATTAAGGAATTCGGTTCATTTTGCTCCACCAACCGAAAAGTGAGCGTATAGATGCACAAATCTTTGTATGTCATGGCATATTTGGCTTCAGAGAACAGTGGATCATACAGATTATTAATAGTATTGGCTAGTCGAAAAAAGAGGAAAAAGTCTTTTCGCGTTTTGTCAATAGATGCCATTGCAGTCGTATATCTCCAGTGCTACCAATCACATTGTGTCATACCATATAGTGGTTGGTGGAAAGATAAAATATTAAGCTTCATTTAACCAAAAACAATTAAATTCTGGGAATTTGAAAAAAAGTACAGTTTTCATTTTGGAAATTTCGATAAAAGATGCACCTCGCTGTGGTCGACCTATCGTTTAAAAAGTCGATGAAATTTTGAAAAAAGATTGACCAGGACCGTCACATAACCAGCCATGATAACACTGCGATTCTTTGCTGAAACGAAATGAAATCCAACCATTTCTGGAGCGACTGGTAGTAAGAGGCGAAAAGTGGATCAAATATGACAATAATGTGCCAAACAGATCATGGTCTAAGCGTGGTAAAGCTCAACAAACAGYMGCAAAGCAASGATTGACGCCTCTAAAGGATATGCTGAGTGTTTGCTGGGATCGGAAAGGAATCATCCTTTATGAGCTGCTCCAGCCTGGTCGAACGATTGATTCTACATTTTACTATCAACAACTGATGGGATCGAAAAAACGGTCAGAACTGATGAACAGAAAGGGCTTCTTCTTAAATCAGGACAACGATAGACCACACACATCTTTGATGACTCGACAAAAACTGGGTGATCTTGACTGGGAAGTTTTGGTGCATCCACCATATAGCCACGACCTTGCACCATCGGACTACCATTTGTTTCGATCAATGCAGAACTCCCTTAATGGAGGAAAGTTGGCTTCAAAAGAAGCCTATGAAAATTACTTGTCGCTCGATGTTTGGATCGCTAATAGAATAATGTCTCTAGCGGAGAAATGGCAAAAAGTGCTCAACCAAAATGGTACATATTTGTTCAATTACTTATTAGTATAAAACTTGATTAGAAATACGAAAAGACTTTTTCGACTACCCAATATAAAACTGATTCACTAATTACCTCATGGATGCGAGGAAAGCGTGCAGCGTGCATTTTTTGTATTTTAGTTCTTATGAAAAGTTTCAAAAATGACAGACTGTACAACATTACTACCGTTCGGATGCCGATCTTAATGAGCTTGAATTTAAATGAAATGCAACTGACAACTGTCATTACATACATGTATGTATCTTAAGATATACTTACACACATGTATGTATATATTTATGTAATATACATATATATGTACATATGCATACCTACATAAGTTGTTTTAGCATGTGTGTGCCCACAACTGCTCGCTAATGCAGCGCGCAGTAAGCGTGTAGCTGAGCAATTGGAACGTATCAAATTAGCATTTTGCTTCTCTAAACTTCTTGTTAGCCGTCTACCTCCATAAGGCCTTGCCGCCACAAGCAAACTCTGCACATTTCTTTCATGTCAAAATGAATGACTTAAATTTCCACATTTTTTTCCTTGCTTCTCACTTGACTGCTTTGCTTTAAGCAGCGATTCCACTTCACACACACACGCTTATACGTTTGTGTGTGTATGCATAATTTCGTCTTTAGTTCTTGGAGCACAGTTAGTGGCGTGCTATCAGCCCGTAAATGCTGACGGCAAGTGTTGCTACTTGTAACTGATTGCGGCAAGACGCCACACGCACAGCAACATACAACTCCATACCTGTGCTTACTACAAATCTCGGCATATCAATAGATCAGCGGAACGAGTGGAATTCTACACAGACAAACCGTTTCGCTCGCTTGTGCTGCTGCGCCTTCTGCAGTTGCTTGCTATTTCCACATCGTGTTGCATGCTGTCACGGCCAGTGATGCGCATGCGCGGTAATTATGCGCCGCCGCCGCCAACACCGTTACTGACGCGTCAGCAACTATTGGCGATCTCAGCGCCGCAACATGCCTTCACAGCAACAGCAAAAAGCTTTCGGTGCATGAGAGAAACTGCGATCGGCTGTGGCCGCTGTGTAAAAACGCTTAATTGCATTTGAAATTGCTGTAAATGTTGTTGAATGCAGCGATTAAACTGTTTAACAGGCGTGTTGCTGAAACGATCTAACATTATTATATGTGCATATATACATTTACACTTGGCTAAAATATTTGTAAAACAAATGCGGAAAACGAACTCTTCAACACCTTTGCTGTATAAGATCAAACGGTACTTCAAAGCCAGTTGCTTAATCATTAGCGGCATATTGTCATATGGACGAAGCCGCAACTCGTTTGCGCAGGTTCAAGCACTACAGGGCGGAATGTCACGGCGAAAGATGGAATGATTGATCGGAGGCAATTACAACGACAACACAAAATGCAACCATTTCCACTCTGAACGCGTGCTCTATGCTTTGACCCCGAACTCGAGCGAGTGTACTGGTTGATTCGTTGAGAGCTTCTTTTTGAGTAGCTTGAAATTTTTATAGCAATTTGTCTTCTCAGATTTATTCGATTTTTTCCCCTCGCAAAGTGAAAATTCGTTTCTTTCAGGCACAGCTACATAMATACAAAAAAGAGTTGTCCGAAATATCATCTACATTTAATTATGTGCTCATCATTCATACTATAATGGTAGCTGAAACATTCTTCGATTTGCAATGTTAAGACGGTTTAGAAAAATTTAGCTCAAAACTCATTACAAATCTCACAAGATCTCTTACTCTTTGTCAGCGTCTAATTAATTTGCATATTTTCTCTTCTTTGCAGGTATGACCTWCTGAAAAATCTCAACTACCAAATTCATCGAAAAGGTTTGCATTTTCTTGTCTGTCCAACAATAAATTGTGCTGCTGCACTGAGAAATTTCTAGTGACTGCTGACAACAAACCCGCATTTTTACCTTAAATTTGCTTTAAATGTTTTTGTGTCAACACACACAAGGATGTAACTGTGTTGTGTATGTAAATATGTGTGTGCATATCTTTAACATGCATCTCGACAGTTTCAATCAGAATATTATCTTCAAGTTCGTATGCAAAGAAGTGAGTAAAAAAAATAGATTCAATCAGAAAGCTTCACTTTGATGCAAGTACAGCAAGCTCGCTCGCCAGCAGCTAAACAAGGGCGCATTCAAAGTGGAAATGTTTGCTATCTACCCACTTGTATGCGCTTTTACATATATATTTATACATTGTATATATATTTATATATGTAGTCGGTATGCACAAAGTTGGTTCTGCGAATTAGATGAGATTACTCGGGCAATACAGCTGCTGGGAAATCGCATTCACTTTAKTTTATTCGAACTGCAGCCTCAGATAGGGATAAGGAGGAGCGCCAGGATGCGCGAGCCAGATAGCAGCGGCGATGCAACCGTTAGCTCATCCGAATGTAATACAAGCAGGAARAATTAAAAAAAAAAAACAAGAAGTAAAGATAGTCTTGCAGGATGCGGAACGAGTTGCAAAACTGTGTCCCTTGAAACGGTTGCATATATACARCATACAACAAACACAATGTAAAAATAGCTCATTCATGCAAATGTATCTCGTGAAAGCAGCCAGCTTGAAGGCGGATTAAATCCAAAAAAATATTTCCATTTATGTGTGAGAGTGTGTGTGAGCGATGCATTTGGTTCCTATAACTTTTTGGGGATTTCTGCTTGCTCGAAGCTTTAAATACTGCATTTTTTTGCGAATTCCATCAATACTAAAAAGTGCTGCAACATCGAACACATTTCCTCATTTTATTGGCATTAAAGCCAGCGATCATTTTTTGGTTCCAAGGTATTGCTTTGCATGGAAGACCGGAGTATATGAGGGTATAAAAACCTGAAAAAGATATATTAAGTTGGCACCTGTGTTTGTAACACCCAAAAAGAAAAGTGGGAGACCCTATAAAATATACCAYACCGCTGTACCGTTTTTTTGTGAAAATGAAATACTAATTTTGAATGGGAAATTAAAAAAAAATTATTCAAACTATTAACCATTGCTTTGCACACGCTTTTTCCGCCTTTCTGGAAATTTGTACACACCATTCCGATAGACACCCAATTCAGACTTCTGCGTAGGAATCAAAGTGCTGCTCAGCTTATGCGTGTCCCATCGATGAAGACAGATATTAATTTGAAGAAGGCAAGTCTGTTAAATACGGCAGATGAGGTAGCCGCTCCCAACCAAGTATTTTGATTGTATCCTGAACCGATTTTGCTGTAAGTGCAGGTACTAATTTGCCGTGTCTTCTAGTCCATTCTAGTCGTTTTTTGATCAATGCATGATTCTAATTGATCATTTGTTGTCTGTAGCGTTTAGTATTAATAGTTTTAAATGGTTTTTAAAAAAATGCATCATGTACCACACTCTTCTAATCCCACCAAACACAGATAAATTGCCTTTTTACCGAATCGATCTGTGTTTGCAGTAGATGTTGATGGTTRTCCCSGATTTTCTCATTTTGGGATTCTTACAATAAATYCATATTTCATCGCCARTTGCAATTCGATGMAAAACTGATTTTCTTTCTTGTATTACTTTAGTGTTGAGTTTTTTAGTCGAAGACACCGAACCCATGTCGTCGTCTTCCTTGGAYTCCGACTTTTCTTTTTCGGCTTCTTCATTCTTTTCGACAGCAGCGCCAACAGCAACAGCTAAATTTGCTGGTGTCCTTGATGAGCTCCTTGATGGTAGCAGCTTCCTTGAAGTAAATGGAACCGCCGATATCGCACCACTATAGCATTTAGCTGCCAACTGCTATTCCTATTACAACCGGTTCTACGTTACCAGATTTGAACCGCATTCTATCCGGCCAAGGGCTGTATTTTCGGAGACCTAACCCAGTGTATATCGGTAAATTTTTAGACCAACTGCTACAAACTGAGCAATTGGAAAAGAGTGTTTGTATTGGAAGCTTTTATTTTTTATTTCATTTTATAAATTATTTGTACAATACTTAATATTCTACAAATAAATATCTAGCAGCACTGGCAGCAGAGGCCGGCTTTTATATTTAATGAGATAGTTTACACTAAGTATCCAAATCGTAATTAAAACTACTAAAGCCTATAATGTGAACCTTAAATTGGACAACATTCAGAAATTAAGTGTTTTTAGTTTTAATATTTTGTTTTTTGAACCTTGAAAGGGAAAACTTTCAAGTATTTCTTGGGTGTTCCTTATATCACTATGTGTTCAGTCTTACGCCTTAACAATTTCTGGTGATAAATGTTTGTCACGAATTCAGATTGAGATTCCTCCTGTTTTTAGCGATGCCCTTCAGTCTTCTTCAGTTTTGAATTTTGGACTAAAACATTATTTTAATCTGAACCATTATACTTTTCCTGCCTTAGTTCGCTTCACTTTTTTATTTTTTGCTTTTAACTTGCATTTTGGTAATTTCGTGCACAAATACATTTCAATTAATTTAAATCTTGGCGCAGCAACTGAGCGCTTACGCCACACCAAGCCTCACTTGGCAAAAAGTGCAAATATATATAAACAAAATGGAAAAACAGCTGTAAAAGGAAATAGAGTGCGAACGAAAGCATGAACGAGTTTCCTGCCCGTTTTTGTTGTTGCATTTGCATTCTGTTTGGCACCCCACAAGCACGTCATGTTCTTGACATAATTTTTCACAATTACCAAATGGCTTAACCCTCGGAACGTTGACGCTGACGACCAGCTCTCACACACACACGCACAGGCACACGAAAGCTGTATTTCTTCGGGCGCACAATTTTCACCAGCAGCTCATATCTCCATTTTTACGCACTCTACTTAAGGGCCCGAAAGTAGGTCTTATTTCGTAATTCCATTCTGTTGCACGTTTCATGGTTGCTGCGTTGCAGTTTTTCTTCTTATTCCGCTTACCTTTTTAACTCATAGACATAAATGTCAGAGTGCATTAAGGGGGTACTTTTAGCGCCCCAAAACTTGTAAACTAAAACATTAAAGAATTTTGACTTTCATATAAAGATATTAAAGGTCTTTCTATTATATTGCCTTTTTATTATTTTAGCCAGTAACACCTTTGTAAGCCCTTATTAAATTTGCTTATACCCTAACCTATTTTCCTCAGAATTAACCCCTAATTTAAATAATCCGTTCGCTTAAAACAACTCTGATACTAATCTGGCAGCAAATGCAATATATAGCGGGGCATATGGATCGATCAGGTCTTCGAATACTATATCCGCCTAAGGATCTCGAAAGTTCTTAAACTTCCACCAGCCGAATGAGTTTCGCAGSCTTTCAGATCAAATATTTTGCCTCAACTGAACCGCACTGATGTTCGATACAAATACTTGTATGTATATGTGTATATCAGGTATTTTGCGTCTTCATTTGCATGGAAAGCATGAAAGGTTACGCAAGAGCAAGAAGTTTACCAGAAAAAAGAATACTGAGACGCCGTGCATAAGTTGTAAAAGTAAAAAAAAAATTAAATTAAACCGTAAGAGCTGCAGAAAAACGTGAGAAGACACACACACTTCTGGTTATTCGAAGACATATTTTTGCGGACTCGAGAAGAACCTGCAGAACAGTATTATTAACAGATTGTGAGTGTTTGCCACCGCAAGCGCAAACATCAGCAGAGCAATTCAGAGCGTCAGAGGGCCGTGGATAAGGGCAAAATTTCATTTAGTTCCATTTATGCGTGGCGTCATGTTCCCCAGTGACACAATAAGACGGACACATTTTATTTTTGGCGCAGCGCAAGTGAGAAATGTTGGAAAAATGTGCGAGCTGGCAGAAATATTTGTGGATGAGGGTGAAGAAGAAACAGCGCCACCCAGACATGGAAGCGGCGGGATGTTGTGTCGGCATACAGTGTTGCTGCCAGCGGCTGACAGCAATGACAGCAACAGCTTCCCGCGTAGAGCACAACAYAWCACACCATTGTTGCTGTTGGCGGCGATGCTTATGTGCGTCATAAAAGCGGCATAGTCGCCGACAAAAGTGCAAGGGTTATTGTAATGCCCTCGACTGCAGTTACAGCCGCAGCGGAAATTGAAAAGAAGTGCACCGGAAAATGGCAGCAATAACTGCAGCGGCAACGAATTGTGGCGACTGCCGCCGACTGCATMAAAATTCTCGTTAAAGTGCACACCATTGGTGTTGGATTTGCAACATTTGTTGTCATTTTATTGTGGGTTTGTGTGTGCTCGGGGGACTGTAGGTACACTTGCCTTCACCCACTCCCATACAACCCTATAGGAACTGTAGGAACCAGGTCGAAAAAGTCTGGTGCTTATTTGACTGGTGATGTTTGTGGAACTGCAAGAAATTGCTACAATCAAAGAAGGCAGAACTGGTCACATATTGGTGGAATTGGAATGCTCTTTTTCAGAGCAGAAGTTATGCAATGTTAACGGTAGTCAATACTCTTAACTTCAAATATCAGTAATCTATTTACCGTTAGGATRATCAATTCGACATTCGCGCAACGAGAAGCAACTAGGATAGCCTTCACCAATTTTTCTCACACCACCGAAAGAGTTATTTAAACCTCTTTTCCGGCAACCGGCAAAGGACAACAAGAGCATATAATTTTTAATGTGTGCSTTTACTTGCGAAGAAAATTTCTTGGCCGCAACTAAAGGGCGGCTGCGGAAGCGTTGGAATGCCGGCCTTGGTTAGGTAGTTGTTCACAAGAMGGCGGTGTCAGCCGGGGCATTGTCGTGGTGCAACTTCCAATCGGCTGCGAAATCTTGTCGGATCCGATTGACCCTTTGCTTGAGTCTTTTGAGGACTTTCTCGTAAAACTTGGCGTTGGCAGTTTGTCCAGAAGGGACCATTTCGTGGTAAAYGATATCTTTGGTGTCAAAAAAGACAATGAGCAACGTTTTCACTTGGACTCTGCCGCAGATTTACSGAGTTTCACACAGAATTTAATCATGTAGCTCTGCACCACTGACAAACACCCCTCGCGCGAAAATGTTTGTCCTGACTTTCCAGGTGCTCGGAGATAACTGACCAGCCGCTCGTTCGTTATCCTGGAAGGCCCCCCCTCCGAATCCAGTCTTTGCGCGGTACAGTCGCGGTGGAAGAAATCGGTCCTATTACCTTGAGTACAAACCCTGCATTTATATATTTCAGTTATCATGACTTGAGCCGAGTTTTATGATATTAGGACCAGCTTTCGAACGAATACTCAGTGAAATGTGAGCTGCGCTTAGCTCCGTAAGAAGTGCCAAATAACGGAAGCTCTGGAATACTGACGCCTCTTTCTTTTMCACAAATTCTCTACTATCTCTCATTGCTCCGATTCGGAGTGAATCTTGCTGCCACTCAAACCTAACGTTCTCCTACCCGTTTTCTTTTTTTAAAACCAGTGCAACGTTAACGGTATTTTCCCACGTATCGTGCACGCGTGTCATAGACACACACGCTCGTACAAAACAAAAAAAAAACATTTTCAACAAATTCCGAAATTAGTTCACACATTGCACACAAGTAGTATGRAGRTGATTGCCGATAAAKCGTCTACATTATTTGAACGTTTCTGACATAAAATTAATAACACAACAATCCGCAACAGCGCGCGCKCTCTCCCTCTCCGCCGCCTTCGTTGGGCCAACAATTTATGAGCGCCGTGAGTGGTAACCGCTTAGCTTGTCATTGAATGCTTTCGCCTTTTGGCGTAATTGCCAGGCAACAGCAGCGCTGAATTGCCCCAATTTACACCCGCCCTCCGCATCGCCGGCGCCACGCAACCGCACCCTGGCAAAGAGCACATRCACACATACAGCTCGGAATAAGCGCTTAATATATGCACTGTGCACTGAGGAGTGCGCTAACAGCTTTGTGGGACAGACGGCTCTTCACGGCACTATGACATATATTTGTATTTATTTGCATCTGGAACRTGCAACATGCCGCATGCAGTAAATTGTGSCACTTGCTTATGAGATGCATGTCAAGTAGTTAGCTACATTCGAGCGAGACACACACACAGRCAGACACAAGTAGGCAGAACGCTCGATGAGTGACATGCTGCGACAGTGCGGCACGTGTAACCTATAATTTGTTGCAGCCTGCATGCATGCYCCGACCGCCATGCCGCATATTCATAACTCCTATTTGTATGAATGCTATATATGAGGGTGTCCATGCAAATTGCCCAAGTTCTGCCACACGAATATTGATTGACGTGCGGAGTGAATGCCACTGTCATTGCGGCACTGTTTCCTGATTGTTTCAATTTCAGATGCAAAGCGACTTCTAAACACCCTAAAATACAAAGTGCATTACATAAACGCGCACACATACACACAGCAGTATACGAACAAAGCATTTCGACAATTAAGTCGAATTGCTCCACTTGGTCTCACTTCGGCTCTTGTTTTGTCGATTTTCTACAGAGATTTCGGAATTCTTATGTTTTTATACTCTCGCAACAAAGTTGCTAAAGAGAGTATTATAGTTTTGTTCACATAACGGTTGTTTGTAAATCCTAAAACTAAAAAGTCAGATA
>NW_017534952.1:314256-382872 GCF_001853355.1 Bactrocera latifrons
ACCGATTTCAATGAAATTCCATATATAATATTTTGTTAACACCCTAATGACAGGTACCAAATATTGGTGAAATCGGTTCACAACCACGCCTGAAATCTGGATTATCACTTTATCATGCGAGAGTATAAAATCTTCGGTGACACCCGAACTTAGCCCTTCCTTACTTGTTGTATTTCTTTTTTTGAAGACAAAGGGAAATAAAATCAAAGTCGCTCAGTTTGTCGCTGTGAGCAACCAGCATATTCCTTTGTGGAGACCACAGCAGAGGTGCTCTCACAGACCGCAGACAACAGACGACGGACGACAGACAGGCGGCTCATGGCAATCAGCAGACGCTCCGCAAGTGAAAAAGTTTAAGTTTAATTAATGTTTAGTAGATCTGCTTTTAATTATCTTCTACCCTTCACACACACACACGTGTGAGATGTTTCTTCATAYGTTAAAGGTGTGTGTGTGTGGATGTGGGCTTGAGCMCTTAAGTAGGAGCAGGTCGCAYTTAAGTGGGCTYTTTGCAGCAACTGACAAACAAACCGGTTCGCCGCGCCGCAATGTGCCACAGAAATAGTAACAAGGTTAATGTGGTTTGTCTTTTCGCTTTTATGTCTCACAACTCGTAGGTTTAGTGGCTTGGCAAATCGGCTTTGTTACCGCCGCAGCAGAGCGTTTGCTGTGCATTCAACGAAATCATATTTTTATGGAATTCACTATCATTCGAGGTATTTATTTCGATGAAGTTAAATTCAATTTTCCTTCTAATTAGAACACAAAATAATAAGACTTAGCGCTTGTGAATCGGACATGAGTTCATTAAGGAAATTAGCGRTGAACTTTTAGTTAGTATAATGAGAAGACAATGGGAGATGCCGAAAACAGAAATTGACAGCCTCTTTGTCTACTTGGATGTCTAACACCGCCGCTCATGTACGCCATCGAAATCCCTTTGGGTTAGAATAGAACGTTTGCCTTAAGCAAATTTTATCTTGTTGCAAAGGCTGGGGTTCCTACTGACACTAGCCAAGAAGTATCCATATGGCGAGACCAAGATTCTTGGAGTAAGCTAGTTGTCAAATTTTTCTGGAGGAAGGTGAGGTGGGTAAATTTAAGTTAAGTCACCCTTTTCATGACTGCGTCTGACACATCGCGGTAGTCTTATCTTCATCCATTCAGAAGACATAGCCGAAGCTCACATTAGCCGTCTCAACAAATTTGCGGTAGGCTGAAAGCGCTTTGTTGATTTGTAGTGGTCTTATGGTACAGGAGCCTTTAGGTACCACAACAGACCAGCGTTCTAAGCTGTTCAACTGAAATCACTCTTAAGGTCAACCTCTCAACCTAACCTAACAAGCTTTAAACCACAAAACAAAATATTATGTGAGAAGAAGTAAAGCCAAAAATAATACTTTTCTTCTGGTTTTTCAACTAGCCGCATCAAAATTTCAGAGCAGCCTTCCCAGTAACTTAATGCTAACATTGATAGTTTTAAGGAATATTCGAACTCTACCGCTAATTTCCTTCTCTCCTACTAAAAAGAGAAAAGCAAAGTGGATGAGTATTCTCCCTTTCAGTGAAAACTGTTTGACATTCTAAATGAAAGCAATTTCTACACTGAAATCCTTGAGATTTGATAATCGACAAGAAATGAAGTCTTTCTATACAAAATTAAAGTCTAAAATCGCTATCATAAGCCACATGATTCGAAAAAAGTTACCGAGTTGACAGTGCATGTTCAGACAAAAATCTGAGTAAGTTCCGACAATGAGAGAATGGCTGCGGTAGCAGCCCAATAACCACGCTGACTCGGATACATTATTAGCATGGAAGCGGATGCGTAAAGCCCTGAATTCGACTGATGTTCTTGGGGAGTTAAAATTAAAAGATCTTCTCTTTATTAGAAAGATTAAAGAGAGTAATAGATTACAAAACTTTGGGAGGTGAAGAATAACTCATCACATGGAAAGGAATATTCACACAAACAAGATGTCAGATAACGATGKCTTCCAAGTTAGAGATCCGTTCGCTTGACATTCAAGGCCATTAGTACACAACTTTTAGGTGATTTTCGTGCAACGATTCACCAGCGTTGCCACACAAACGTTGTTAGGAAAGACGCTGAAATAAACCGCTATTCGCAACCATTCACTCTGTGGATATACACACACACATACACAACATCTGCCTGTTTACATAAGTGCTTACCCCACGATGTGGAGTAATTTAAATTGAAATTGAACGTGATTTATTATCTTTTCGGCGAGGCAAARAAAAAACAACAGCTGAAAAAAGGAAAGCAAAGTGAAGCAAAAATGTTTTGCGAAAAAACACAAAGATTAATTTGATTTTTCGTCTGCACGCAGCTTCGACACATCACCAAATCGGCAGTTGGTAGTCGCGAGCAGCGAARTCGCCGCAAACGTCTAACAAAAGCACCCACGACGCCCCACCGTCAGTGGCGGCAGCGGCGGCAGCGGAGAAAATGGATGGTCCGTCAATCAAGGCGCGGAGAGATATAAAATTTATGGGCCGCACAGAAGTTTGCAATTGTTTGCGGTTTGTTGCACATCGCACAGCACACGCCGAGCTCCACTGCACTTGCATCCAAAGAAATCATGGAAAATGCGAATTTTCGCAAAAACTTCGGTAACATTTAGCARCGCTGCAGCGCGAAGTCACGMAGCGAACTCACACGTTTTCACAGCGTTTGCGTGTTTTGTACTTTTCTTATTGCTTTGGCTTGCGTAGCCGTAAATATCACGTTGCTCATAACGGCAACAATTACAAATTTTCACCTCATATAATTTGCACATTAAATTCAGGCCAAAACACAAATAACATGCCGCCACTGCCTGTTGGCGCGTGGTGCGAGAAAAGGCCCTGTAGGAAAGCATGAGCACTCACAAGCGTGGACTGCGTAGACTGCTATCTGAGAATATCATTATATCAAATAACGGAAAATTATCGTATATGTAAAAAGCCATTTATGCCTATAAAGCGAAACCTCCTCACTTTGCCCTAAGCTTTGCCCTATGGGGACGCTTACATGTGACTTTATAACGGTACCTATGCAGCTTAGTTCGCGATAACGCAGGAGATTCAAATTTATGTGAATTTCTTTTAACGCGTGCTGCCGCGTACGAGCTKACGTGTGACTGTACTTTGTGCCACTGCTTGAAGCTTGTGCGGCGCTTGTGTACTTCTGCAATCTTAAAATTTATTCGAATTGAGCTTTTGGCTTATTTAATGCCCACATAGGCATTACGGAGCATTGTCAATGTTCTTTGGGTAATTTGCCTTTTACCCCTTATGTGATTTGAATATGCAATAATTTCTTAAGAAAGGAACGTAACCTTACTTGTACTTAAGAGCGCAAACATAAGTGGTTCCGAAATTTGAGCCTCGAATTTCACATTTTCCAGTTGCTGTCTCTTTCAATAATATTGGGTAGGTGAAAAAGTCTTTTCGTATTTTGTCAATGGGTGTCGTTGCAGTCATATACATATATTCAGTGCTACCAAACATATTGTGTGATGCCATCACTTTAGATAAAGTGAGATTTTAAGCTTCATTTAACCAAAAAAATCGAGGAAGTTGAAACTGTTCAAAATGAGTGAAAATAATGAAGAAATTCGCTATATTTTGTAAGTTTGCTTCGATCAATGTAGAACTCTGTTTATGGAGTAAAGTTGTCTTCAAGAGAAGCCTGTGAAAATTACTTGTACCAGCTTTTCACCGAGAAGCCGATGGAATGATGTCTCTAGCGGAAAAAAGGCAAAAAGGTACATAGTTGGTCCATTAAAGTTCATTATAAATATAAAAATAAAAGGTTGAAGTTTGATTAGAAATACGAAAATACTTTTTCGACTATCTAATATTTGAATAAGACTGCCGTTCCAAATTTTTTGAGCCCAAAGCGGCTAAGTACTCTCTTGCTCATTTTCATAAGACCAAATCCGAATTGCATACTATGTACCTTGTCATAGTAGTAAGAGATTTGCAATAATAGATTAACTCATCAGAACGACAGGTTGCTTACTCTGGGACTTACTAGCCCATTTTTAAAAGCTTGATATTTTATTTGTCATATTTTTCATTTCCTTTCAACCTTTGTTCTTCCTCAACAAGCCAACACAATAGCATTGTTAGTTGTTGTTGTTTTCGACAAATATTGAGATTTCATTTTCAAATTACAATAAATGAGTAGTTGTCAATTAATTTACCTAAACGTACAGTACATAAGAATATGCATCTAATATGAACAAATGGAATGCTTTTCGCATTCTCTTAACTAAGACTTTATCGCAAATGCTTTTGACATTTCATCTTAAATTTAATTAATTCTGCGACCAGCACAAGCCAAAGGGTTTGTAATCCAAACTCAATTTCATTGTGAACTATGCTCGCACTCATTTGCAAAAACGAAATGACAAAAAAATATTTTAAATAAATTTACATAAGCAACTGCCTTGTAAACGGCAAACCTTCAATCAAAACTGATTTAAAATTCAAGAAATTCTCCAGCAATTTATTCATAAATATGAATATTATAAATTCACAGAATCAAACAAAGYAACCGCGAAAGCAAACACAAACAAAGGCATCTGTCAACCCTTTGGGTATCGGTGCGTTTGCTTCCTTTGCCAGAATTCCCWCAATAACTGCGCCTGTAATCTCAAGCCGCCTTTCCCGTCGGGCTTGCACACAAAGCCACACAGCCGCAGGGACAACAAGGCATCAATGTGCGAGCAAGAGGATGCATGSAACATATTTATTTGTGGCATGTTGGTTTTCATGTTGAACAGACATATTTTAATGATTTCACTTACGCTCCAATATCGGTTTTTATACTGCCGTAAGGTTGCACATGATKCGTAGAAGAAATTTTCTTGATTTTATGTCACAGCGTTCTCTGCCTTTAGCCGACTTTTGACCACGACTCCAAAATATGCTTTGTCCAATGCTTGTGTCAAGCTGCAAGCGAATTAAGAATTTTATTTCAATGAAAAGGCAATAACTCTGCCCACAAGCCTCAACTAAGCCAAACCCAAGCTTTTTCTTGAAGCTTTCATTTTCACTGGAAATCCAAATAATCTCTTATTTCTGAGAATATATTTTAACAAATATTATACTTTCATCGGTTTTATTGGCACTTTTGGCTGAATTTATTCACGCCTTCTCCAAAGCGATTGTACACACATATTTCCAATTGTTCTCTGTGAGATTTTCTCATATTGCAAGTATATTCATCCTAATTAAAAATAATGACTCTTATCGCTGCATTGCCCCGCTTAGGTGGGCGTTCGTCTAAAAATAGCGACGATAGCATTCATCTTACGAAAGCCTCGCATTTTTCTTTGCCATGCTATTAGAGCCTAAGCGACTGATTAGACGACGATTTACTTGGTTTRCCACACGCACACATACACCGGCGCATGTGAGTTCAGACAGATGATTCTGTAGCGCCTGGGGTGTCCTTTTTCAACTAACGGATTGTGTCTTTGCCTGTTGTGCTTTTGCTTGAGGATTGCCGCAGATTTCATTCATACAACCAATTTGAATGAAACGCGTGTGCAGTGCATGCGAGGCGGGGGTGCCTTACGCATGATTACTTGTCGTCAGCTACGCCCAAGTATCGAATGGCGCGTCAATGACGTCGCTTCGCCTCAGATTTCCAAATGTTCCGTGCACGTACGTAGGTGTTTGTATACTCCCACTCTGTATTTGTTGTGTCTCGAGATTCTGGCGTTSAAAGGATTCGGATTCATTGTTCTAYCAACAAATCTGAGATACGAAGCACAAATGCAAAGTCTACTAATCCAATTTGTATTTGCATTCTCATTTTTAAATATATTACGGTTCATTGTGGGTGCCACGCTTTGTGCGGCTCTGCGCCTTTTAGTTATCTGTATTAAATAAGTTKTATAAACCTTTCAGTTCTTTTATGCCGCAATGCAGCTCATTTATTTCCATTTTCTCTCCATCAAAAGTTTGAAATGTGTGGACTAAATGAAAAAAAAGAAGCAGAAGAATGACAAACAACATTCGACTGCTGTTTACTTTCGGGTTCATGCTCGTAAATCCGTGTTTCGAGCATCGCTATCGTTTTTTTTTTTAATATTTCTCTTGACCAATCGATTGGTCGAGCGTTTTGTTTTTTTTTTTTTTGTTTTGAGCGATTGACAAATCTTGTTGTATCCAAGAGATTAGAAAAATGAAATGTTCATGCAACATTGATTACACGAAGGTCACACTAATGTCTTCCGTTGTCTCAATCTCATGATAGATCACATAGAGCTCTTGCAATATGAATATTGCCACAGAATCAAGACGCAGGTCAAAATCAAAGTTAGGTTGATAGTTTTCTTCGATTATCGAGGTGTGGAGCAATCTGAATTCCTTCCGACCGGCCTAAATGTCAACAAGGAATACTATTTGGATGTAAAAAGAGGCCGATGTTGAGGGGGGACAGCTCTTGGTTTTTGCACCAAGATAAGTCACCGTCGCATATTGCATGATTCTTCGTTAGTTTTTTTTTTTTTTGCGAAATTTTCAAGCAATATCGTGTTGCAACTACCGTATTCCCATGAACGGGGCTAGTTTGACTTCTATTCAGAAAACACAACCGACCGCTCCGGGGAAACTGTTTTGAGTTAATTGAAGGCAATAAAAGTGAATCGCTATGCGCWTTGAATTCTATTCCGAGAATTAGAAAAARCGTTGGCACAAGCGTATTGGGATCAAAGCAGATTACTTTGAGGGGGACGRCATAGATTTTGAAAAATAAACTAATTAAAATTAAAAGGATGCACAAAGTCTTACTACGTTTTGCTCAAAGCATGTTTCATGTTTTGTACTTATGAGTCCATAAAAGGTGTCTGGACATTGAACCACCGAGGGACCTATTTTCACCACCTCTAACCCAAATTATATGTTATGTCGTCCCAATCCCTTTGCATCCCCAGCTGAGTTAGTGAARGCATTGCTGATTTCTTTAAAGACCAACCTAAYATACATGACGTATGTAGGTACCCAAACATTTCTTTAAATTAAAATAAGAAAAAYGAATGTGTTGCACACACACAAGCACCAGCGACAGCTGCGCCTTGACATGCAGGGAGTAAAGCGTAAAGCTTTGCATAATTTTCATAACTGTTTATTGCATTCCGGTGCAGTTGTGCAAGGCGTCAGCATCGAGCACATGCATGTGAATAGAGAAGTGCAGCTCTGTATGTCCTTTAGGTAAGAGCGTGTGTGTGCCAGCTGCGCAACTTCTTCCCCAACACATTGTGTCCTTGTAGTGTTGCAAAATTGTTACTTGCAACGCTCATTTTCTGTTGCAACTTTAATAGTTGTTCGTTCTCTCCGCACAGCGTCGCATGCCCTACCAATACTAATATACTTACAAAGTGTGCCGTTATACCGATGTATTCTACATTTATTCTTTATACCCCCACTATATTTGCATATTTTTCGCTTTTCTCTCTTTTTTCTTTTCTATTTTTTTGAAAGTTCGCCCGGCAGGTTCTAGCTGTTTTATTGCTCGACCATTAAAATGTTTTATGAAATACGCTCTCCGTGCAACTCTGCATGCGCTGCTCGCCCATCCCCGTAGATTTTCTGATTGAAGTTTTCAAATATTTAATTCTATTGACTTTGTGAGTAATTCCGGCTGAAAGTTTTCGAATTAAATCAAAGCTTACGCTGCGCTCTCGCAYSYTGCGCCCCATTGCGCTCAAAGTGCCAAYGTCGGRCGCTGCCGAGTCGGTAATAAAATATGCAAAGGAGAATTTATGTGAATTTATTAAGAATTGCAGCGCGCCTTACATGTCCCCGGCAAGTGGTCTGCGTAGTTAATATTGAAAATTGTTGGAGCTTTGGATCTTTTCGACCACCTATCAAGCAAATTTATTGTAGTTTCTAGGAACACACTCATATTWTTCACAGCTCTATTGCGCTCACAGAAATCACAAGTGAAGTTTAGAGAGACATGGTTGACCATTTTCAAGTCTTTTAGCACCACTTCAAATGCATGAGTGGTAGGAGGCGKAAACGAAGCTAATATTTTAAACAGACACTTTAATCCGATACAAATCGCTTACAAATTTCAAATTTATTATTAGCAAATTCAGCTCCTGCAACAAATGTTACAATGCGAGCATGAATATTTCTGCATTGCGAATGAAAGCCGCTGGCCCACACTTTCCCTCAGCCGAACCGGAGCTTATGTGTGGAAATGAAAATGSTRTGAGCGTGTGTGTGTGGCCACTAGTTATGCATTCATGAAGTTAGCCCCAAAATGCCGTTAAAAAGTGCTAAATTGCGTAGAAAGCATGCAGCGTCCAAGCATGCTGCTCACATGCCACTTTCCGTCGGATAACTGGGAGMTATTCTACATTTTTTAAATCGGACCTTGATGCTCGCCCCCACTTATACACCTGCCTTCGTGTGCCTCATGCATATGTATTAGTGAAAAAGGATGTGTGTGTGTGCTGATTTGCATGTGGGTAAGGCGATGGTGAAATTGTGCAGATAAAGTAAATCGACTCAACGAAAATTACATAATGCTTTTTACGAAGTTTGAACGCTGCAACGAAGCGCTTTCCCTTAAATTGCAATGAATTTTCAGTTTGCGAAAATGYGAAGAAAGAAGCAGAAATAATCACGATGGAATTTTCGTGTTCAAAAGTATTCTGACGAGGAAAAGAGTTAAAGAAGAGAATAAAAATAAAAAAGATAAGAAAAGAAGCGCGTTTCAWACATTTCAAAAGCTGAGGTTGTAGGCGGGCAATAAGTTTTACGCTTGCACACCCTCGCCAATATCATGTAAGAAATGAAGATATTTCGTATTTTGCATCTCTGGAGAAAACAATTACCTTACAATGTGACATCCCAGTCGCTAAATCYCAGTTCCTAAATGGGCACGCAAAGYCTTTGGAAGCTGTCAAAAATCTAAGAATTTGGGACTTATCACAATCAAACATTGCTATCTTTTTAGTTTGAAATAAAGCGCCTTTAAAGAAAATGATTCTAAACAGAGAAGAGACATGAGAAACGCCGAGGAAGGCTTTTAAAAGCAAACAAACGTCCTTATTGGTTATCAATGGTAAATTAATTTAAATTTGTAATGATGTGAGCAATGACACAGGGCAGGGCAAGAGAACGACGGAAGCTTTTTAAAGCTAATAGTCTCGTTCTCAGTCCCGCCCCAATTGGAATTGCTGACTTCCAGTCAAATGCTGTATTCTGATCAGTAGCCATGTCAAAACGCAACCACAAACCTTCGCTTAAAKGCACAACAAAAGCGATACATAAATAAATAAAATGGCAAACTCAGTGCCCCAATGGATTCACCCTTTAAATAAGAGTCGTTCTACCAGCGGTCGCAATGTTCCAAATCTATCCTATTGACCCGGCGAATTGCTTAACAGGTTAATAAGCATATGTATTTATGTACGGTTGAACGTACATATGCGTTCCCAGCAGAGGGACCAGCACGCAAATGATTAGATTACTAGTCACCATTCCCGTTCGTGCTTTCTTAAGAACGAAAAACTGGGAAAATTTGCTTGACGGCTCTTCTGAGGTTCGGAACTATCATGAAGCTGTCAAAACTTACCAATCGACGAGTGAAAAAATGTGGCACATTCGCCCACGAGTCACAAAGTAGCTGATAGGTTAGATTGTTCACTTCATAAACTCAAGATCGTGTTTCRAATCGCGGTAAAAGCCAAACCTTGCCAATTGATTCCACTTTCTTCTTTACTTCGCAAGTTTAGTTCTAGTAAGCAACTACTGTACATAATTGGCGCTAATATTTCAAAGTAGAATCTATTTCAAGGCCATTAAGAAAGATTTTCATCACAAGTTAAACTATTTTTGAAAAAAGTCTCATCGTCATCATATAGTTATTACGACACACGGGAAATAATCCATAAATCAAATTCGTTAACGTCATTAAATGAACATTCATTAATTCATTCACACACACACACACACACACACTCATCGAAAATTAACACAAAAGAAATTACATAATTTCGGTAATGAGTAATTGCTTTTCAATAATGCAACGTAATGCGCTATGAAATACTGATTACCCGACGGCTTGTCGGTTAGTGAATCAACTATGGGGATTGTGAAGAGTTAAATGTGGCAACAACAAGATGTACGAACAKAACCGGTAAACATGCACGCCTATATAATTTTATGTATTGTAGACACAGTAATTAAAACAAAGACACAAATAGCACGCGGCTATCAGCTGATTGCGTTTATGCCGATCGCGAAGACAAYGAGGCCGCTTCAAGTCGAGCAGAGGCGGGAATGCCTTTTGRTGACAACTAATGGTCGCATTAAAAGCGATCACTATTTTTGKGTTGCGATTTCATCTTTAAAAACTGCGTTGGCACTCATTGCCACTAACGAAATGTCTCYATCTCTGCCAAGGAAATGACACACGCTTGGCGGCCATGAATGGCGAAAACGACGAAAAGGTGTGCGCAGAAGCAGAAGCAGATAGAGACAGAGCGGTCAAGCAATAAAATAACATAATGACCTACTGACTACTGACTACAAGCGCCATTATGTCTGTATGTGTGCCTGTGAGGTATGGGTGAATGGGAAAAGTCGTAAAAACTTACGCTCGAATGWATATTGAAAACAACAACAAACGACAGCGCATGGTTTTAAGTGCCGCCAATAAATGGCCAAGTGATATGTTAAAGAAGAAGACAGTGCCTGCCACACACACACAGTCACGCGCGCATCACACCATTCTACAAGTGGCTACTGCTTGCAGCAGGTAATAAAATTTAAATGTCAAAATCAAATGTAGTTCAAGGCCATTGGCTGACGGCATCTCAGCAGGCCGGTGAATGTCTCAGACCTGTAATTGCAGACTCGCCAAGCGCAATTTTACCCGTAAGCTGTTTATGAGTTACGCATGCGTGCATGCGAAAACATGGCGCAGCGYAAGCTCTGTGAATTTGAAGATTTAGCATGCTCAAAAAGTCATGCAAAAGTCATTATTTTTCAACTCAAAACCTAATTGGTTTCGCCTTTCTATGCAGTCTCAATATATGCAAACCAAATCACTAACCAATKAAACGATTTTAGTCTAAGAGCTCATCCAAAAGCGAACTCATCCCGAATCTCCGCTTTATCTTGCCGACAAATTAAAAGTTTTCTGTGGTGAATTTTCCGCTGACGAGCTTGTTGACACTGTCTGGCCGCTGTGCAAACMGTTAAATGGATTTGCGAATTTGAATGAGAAAATGAGAATCTTAGATTTTTTCTTAAAGCATCTGCATCCGTTGAGTAACCAAGTCATTGCCGCGAACAAGAAAAGTAATTGATTGAAAAGTCTTAGAAGACTCTATGAGTTGAAGATTCTGTCAACAAATTTTTGGGTCAATTAATATGCTTTGGTGGGCGGATTTAAGCACTTTAGTTGTTCGCAGCTTTTTATAAGTCATTGGTGAATATCAACACTAGRCAAATATTGAAAGAGAATATAAATTTCGCAAACTTCTCCTGCAACTCTTAACGAAACTAAATAATTGAGTAAAGGCGCTCGAATAGTTTTTAGTTTTAATTGAATACGTGGTGAGCAACAAGAAGARCGGGAGCAAAAAAACGCCAGCAGACTAAATACACCCCGCTTATGTGTATTTAGTCTGCTGGGGTTTTTTCTCAAAGGGGCAACAAACCTTTTTGGTGGTGTAATTGATACTCTACTTGCACTTGAAAGCTTCTTTTGTACGCCTTTCGCAAAGCGCATTAAAAGCGCAAAGTACTCGGGTGCTCCTTTTTTTCCAAGTACCACTGTCAATGTCAAGAAGCACGAGCGAAAGCAGTCAAGCGCCTCAATTACTGCGGCGAACGCTTCAATCCTTCAAGACATTGTTGCAATCCTTTTTGTGCGTCGTGCGCCATTCAAAGCACAATAATGAGTGCAACACAAAAACCATATTGTTATTTTTACATAAATTTCCAAGTCTCGAGTTCGTGTGGTGTCAGTGGCCTTATGAGGGTGCAAGTAATGGACGACGACGCCAGCAAACTGTGCATAAGCAAAGGCATAATGGGAAAGGGGCAACAATTTCATTTTAATCGCCTCCCACACAAATTGCCACTGAAGAAACCATAGAAAAGAGAAATAATAGAAGCATCTTTAATTAACTGGTTGTCCATATGGCCTGCCTCAGCGCAACGCCATCATTCCCGAAAYAGTCTCGACGCWGCAAGAGGCGCTCTGCCGCACCTTCAACCTCGTGCTGATTCATGGCATTTTCCTATTGGATTTCAAAGTGTGCGGCCAGCACAAACTAGGTCCGGCGATTTGCAAATTGGTCAWTAAAGAAGATAAATCACAAAAAACAAAAACAAAAAGAATACTTATAATCAAATAGAGAACTCACCATTTTTTAATTGGAGAAATTCTGCTTACTCGGGGACACTCGTTTCCCTGCCCGGTCACGTGATGTGTTTTATTAATTGCTCTACTTGTTTGCTGTTGCGATAATCTACCGTTACCTGTACGTGTGCGCGTCTCACCTTTTGTGTTCGTTGTCCCATTCATTCGCTCCACTCACTCCAGTCTCATTTCCATTCGCGAACTACAATATTTCGCATCTATTTATGCAGACAGACAAATGTGTCGCCGGCGTCGCCTGCGTCGGGGCGTATACGTGACTTCCATACAAGCGGCGCCTGATGAATTGTGCAGAGCTTTACGATTTCTGCTCTCTTGCTTGAACTGCTCGCTGATTAAATGCAAATTTTGCTGCCATTGCGGTTGTTTATTCTTCGCACCTTTCTAAATGCTTTCCGTTCATTGCTTGCCCCTCCGCCCGGCRCACTTCTTTGCTCGCAGCGAAATTGACAGATTTCTCTTTATATGATCGATTTATGGCATTTCATGCGCGCTAAACTCTAACTGAATGCGTTTGCATTTGTAATCGGAGCGAACGCGCGTCTTTTCTTCATTTTTTGGTAATGAGCAGAAATTCAACTTATTTGGTATTCCAGTCAACGACCGCATGGGAACTTTTCCATGGAATATGCAAGTAAGCAGGTCGCTGTTAATATGGTGCGGACCAAGCGAAAGTGCACCGTTAGCGCCGTGTGAAAGTGAGCAGATAGAAATCAGAATACCACGAAATTACTAAACATTATATTTGATTTTTGAAAATTCGCGATAATAAATGCAAACTCACCACCAGTACGCTACAAGGTTTATCCTGAAAAAGACTGAGTCGATTTAAAAAAATTATTGAACCAATCGTTACAATTCCTCAAAAACTTTCAAAGTTTGCACTTTTTGCGTCGATGTAGCGCTTACAGCGCGATATCCAAGCATTGAGGGCGTCCGGAAGAGCATTGAGAGCTGAGGTGTATGCTGCTTGGATCCCCTCTGTCGTCTCWAAATGCTTGCCTTTCATCGGTCTTTTCACGCAAGAAACAAAAAAAGTGCGGGGTGGCCACATCTGGGCTGTAGGAAGCCTTGGAATGCCGGCCTTGGACTTCCCGGCCCTYCAAAAGGMSTGGCGCCAYCAAAACACACAAAACACACTACTTTCGGCTTGCACCACTCACAGAAACACGTCRCGCGACAATATTTGTCCTGACTCTCTAGTTGCTCGGAGAAAGCTGACCACCCAGGCGTTCGTTAGCTAGRAACGCYCTCTACCGAATCCAGTCGATGCGGGCACGTTTCGAAGTACAGTCGCGGTGGAAGAAAACCGGTCCTATTACTTTTCGGGCAAGCCCTCTACTTACTAGGAGTGATGGTTTCTAGCGATCCCATCGTTCATTTTCMTTCTAACTCTGCAATGGTTTAACTAGGTTAGTCGTATTCTCACCATTTACCGACCTGAAAGAAACTGTTTCAAGGGTAGAGTAAGTTTTAATTACAAGATCAAACATAGGAAATGGTGAGAGGACAAAACTACAAACGTATCTCGAAAAAATTATTAGTCGATGATTCGAACCCAACTCCAATTCCCGTTTATGTTCTATCATACTCTACTTTCATACAGCAAATCCCGGTAAGAATTTTTGTCTCCTGCAATTGCAATCCAATTAAACTTAAGTTTTTCTATACAAATCTATGAACTTCGTGGCATTCATTTGCCCATCAACTGTGATGAGGGTGAAATGTACGTATGTGTATGTGGCAMGATCATGAATTCCACTATGGCACAACATTTTACTCAAATTGGTAAAGTTTGCGCTGCAAAAGCGAAAATAGTGAAATAAAAAGTTGTCATTAAATAAATTCTTCTCGAGCGAGCACTGAACTATTTAAAACATCGGCGTTGAAAGTGTTCGCCTATTTCACAGGCGCACACCTGCAGCACAGTGYCGTTGCAGATGCTTATAAGCACACTTTCGGGCCAATTATGTAACAWAAATGAAATTACAAAATATGAGTCTCGCATTTTGTGGATGTAAATGTGCATAATAACACCACCAACAACAACAGCAACAACAGCCACAAAAGCAAAAATAAAGTGTGGTGAATTGACAAGTCCCTAACTCGTAAAGTGCTGAAAATGCGAACTGGGAGAATGGCAAATTTTGCCAAGCTGCCGATGCGGGCGGGCGAATAATGGGCTTATCGGTGGCGGAGTGGCAGACGAGGAAGCAACGAAATGCGAAAATGCCAAAAGTTTTGAAGTGATGTGCGAGTCGAGCAATAACTACTGCCAATGCCTTTCTTTGGTACCGGTGTGTTTGCGTGGGTGTGTGTGTGTTAGTGTRGCAACTAAAGTTGGCGCACCATAGCTACGATTTTGACRCCAATGCTGCGGCTGCCTCCACAGGTTTCCGTAGAATGGTGTCAACAGACCAATTTTTCGCACTGCAAAGGACTTGAAGAGCGAAGCTTCAGCACCGAGCTAAGGCAAGAATGAAAGCGAAAATTACGCAACAAAAGAAGTACATGGAAGTGCGGCATGCTCTCTGGCAGCAGCAGCAGTACACAATCACAACAGCGTCGACAAAAACTCCACTAAAAGCGTATACAAAGACGTTGATTGTTGCGTGAGACTGGCGCACTGGGCGTACGAAATGGCTAATTTACCGTTCAACTTTAAGTTGTTCAATGGCAGCCGTCATGTGGAGCAACAAAACAGCGCAATAGCAATGAAAACAGCATAATTGCCCCAATCTTCTAGCCGAGGGAACGCGCAGCCATGAGCTTAAGCCTCAGGGGCGCACTCAGTCGTATACACATACACACATACTATATGTATGCGATAGACACTATGTAATCTGCGATTGGATGCCACTTGTCACATAAACAATGTGTACTCAATCCCTTTCTTTGCCAACCACTAAAAGGCAGGTAAAACTCATAAAAGACCGCAAATTTCCCACTCAGACTTCCTTTTTTGTTTTGTCTAAGTGGACCTAATCGCAARCWATACTAKTCGTAGCTAAGCGAACGCTCAMATGCAGCGAACTCAAATCGWGCTCTTSGTTCTTTTCTCTCTTTAATCCTTTCCGTTTCTCGTTTTGTTTTTGCAGGTGGAGAACCGCGCGCTACGCTTACGCGAAGTGGCCACCGCAATGCAGCAGTATCAGGACGAGCCATTCCCCTCGGCCGCCTCCGCACACGGCGGCAGCAGCAGTCAGAGCTTTGGAGGCGCGGCTCATGACATCAATCGGCTGCACCCGCTAGGCGTCGGCAATAATGAGGGCACCGCTGAAGAGCCCGGTGGCGGTGTCGGCGGTGCTGGTGGTGGAGGTAATATTATAATTATCGGCACTGGACCTGCGTTTCAATCGCGCATCGGCGGGCTTGGCCTGCATGCGTATGGCGGGGCGGCTGGTGCCGCAGATCTGGACGAGGACACACTGCGGCTAAATGGCAATAGTGTGTTCAGTAGTAGTAGCGGTGCGGGCGGCGCGGCTGTGGTGGCCAGCGCCACCGGTGTGCACGGCTCGCTGACAGCGTCGAATGGCCGCAGTGCTGGTGACTGGGAGTAYTTCGATGAGRCGGGCTACATAAAAGGCGGTGCGCTGCGTACCGGCGAGGATCCCTATATACGGAATCGATTCAACCAGGAGGCCAGCGATGCGCTGCCGAGCAATCGCGATATTCCAGATACCCGAAATCCAATGTAAGTACGAAATCGATAATTATAGGTTATGCATTTTAAACATAAGAAAGAAAGGTATTTCATTTAAGRGTYAWCGAATATAWAGGAACATAAAGTTTTGGAGCAATTCACCAACTATTATATACATATATGCTCCTATATAGCCTCCTTGTGTAGTCGATTGGAAGTTGACACATTTCYACTTTGGAACCCAATCGCTTATACGTGGAACTGCGTTTGTGTTAAAAATAGACGGCAAAATGGAAATAGGACAAATGTGTAATGACGTGTGGAACTAACAAGTCGCGACTCAGCGACGGGTGTGGCATGTTGGCCAAACAAAAAGCATATTGAGCRAGCAAGCATCAAGCACAGCCCAGTGGGGCCCCCAACCGCCMCCTCGACATGGCAATGCCTCTCGAAACGCTTGCCACTAATATTCAGCAAAATGCGATAGAGGCGGGTTAAAGGCGCTCAAAGCGCTTCGAATTGTTGCTATAGATAGTGATAGTTCAWGCTAAAGCCTGTATGCAACAACAAACACAAAGCATACAAGTGCTACATTGTTGTTATGTTGACAAGGAAAACAAAACATTGCAAAAAATGCAAGCCSAGCCAACAACAAGAACAGTAGTTTATTATGGAAATAGAAAGGTTGCCTGCATGCTTGTCATGCAACACTCTCCGGCTTACGCTTGCCACATATGCAGACACACAATTAAAATGACAAGGCGAAGCACATGCACCGTTACTATGTATATGTACACACACACACACACACACACACCTAAGCATAATATGTACGCAGAGCTTTCTATAGCTGCATAGATGAGGATAACTCTAAACACTGCGCTCGTATTGAGACCAAAACGAGGTTGACTGCCGCCGTCAGGTGGCTGAATGCAATGCAGAGAATGCCAGCCCAGCCAATGAAGCAAGGCAGCGTGAGTGGGTGTGTATGTGTGCTGTCGACTACAATTTAAACACCTCCCGCTCGAGCAGCTCTCTTTAGTCTTTGCTTGCAGGCGAGATGACAAATTTCCGAAAATTTGTTGCCTAATTGCTCGCCAAAAGCAAAAACCAACACGGACAACTTCTAAAATGGAGTTAGTAAAATAGTCAAAGGCGMAAATTGCTTTTCTCTGATTGAGAATTATTTCAAAAATTTGGCAACGCACTCTAAAAGACGGTTTGGATCAAAGCTTTTCATGGAATTTATTTTAAGTTTAAAATGTTCGAAAATTAAAACAATTAMGTGCTTTATTATTACTTTACTTAGAAATCTTTACTTATACAGGCTACAAAAGATATATGTCTTCTGTTTATGCCCCCAGGCTCCTCTCTCTAATAACTGGCAAATGATTTTCATTCTATTTTTACTTAGCACTTACTTTTCTAAAATATACATACACACCTAAGAGTTACTACTAAACAGGGCGAGCCTTTTGCATGAATATTACTCATACGACATGACAACCGTGTGCCGAGATCAAACATACGGTTATATTAAATTGCTAAAGATGTTCGTATAAATCAAAAAAACAAAAACCTCTGTTTACTAAAACCAAATTCTCTTGACTTATTTACAATAATTTTCTTGGCCTCTTTGTGTCAACTTACCATCAAATATACACACCAAAGCCCCGTTGGTGGCGTTGACAAAATACCCACTATCCTTCAAGCTACAACTAAACCGAACTGAGCAAGCGAATATGCTTCTACACGAACAAAATCTTTCTCTTGCCGAAATTCAATAAGTCCTTTGCTCGAAACACACATACACATACTCATACTGACGCAGAAGAGAGGAAATTGAAGCGCCGCCAGATAAGATCTTTAATTTGAACTAACGAACTTTCATGGCTCGCTTCGTTAAGTGTTTCCGGCGAGTGAGCGGAAATTGCAATGCATTTTATTTCGACCAAAGAAGACCACTACGCTCTCCAACCGCAAGCAGGCAGGCTTTAAGATRTTGCGGTCTCGCACATATTTGGCCTCACTTAAGCGCTGCGTTGCAAGATGATAATTTCAATTAGCTGGAAACACAAACATTTGCATTATATTAGAATTTGCAATTGKATGTGTACATGTACATTTACTGCAACTGTTGCTTGTTTGCCGATAGGAGGAGTGCAAGCGATCTTCCCAAAGCAAATTTCATTAGTTTTCAACACACCCACGCATTGTGTTGAAAGCTGAAATGGCTTAGGAGTTATGATGACATAGAATGGAAGGTCCATTGATTCTTCACGAAGAATTTCATGCTAATGCGCTCATTTATGTCCACACACACACACACACTCACGCTCAAAAGCAAGTCTTTGCTTCTGTGCGACTTTATTGATGAGCAGGCTGTATGGATATGTGGGTAGGCGGTCCATTAAAAGCACATTAGCAGGGATTATTGCTTTAGTGTTGAAGTAATTGATAACAGCTGTCCCAAATAGCAGCCGCAAACCCAGATTTGCCTCTCGGTCACACACACATACATGTGTAGACTTTTCAAGTTAGGACGATGAACTCCATGCATGCGCACACGAAGGGCGGAGTAACGGCATACGCTCGCTTGGAAAAACATATTCAACACTCCCATAAGTACATTTCTACCGCGCCACAATTGGTTGCCTGTACCAGGCAGGGCTTACCCCCTCTCACAGAAGCACTTAGCACACATACAAACTTACACATACTGCTGAGTGTGTAACTGTCGTCGTGTCATCCTGCTGCTATTCCATTTGAAGGCTCGGTGCCTTCCCGTTGTCTCCTGTTCCATTTATTCCCGACGTGCCTTGCACTTGTTTATTGATTTCGCTTTGGGCTTTTTCGATTTCGATTTTGTCATGGCTTAAAAGATTTCCGTTGTCGTTCTTTCGACTGCACATAAACGATTTCCTCCCGCCTCTTGCTTCATGCCGCCATATCCCATTTCCCAAAAGTTTGGCATCACCACAGATCTGCTGCAGATTCTCAGCAAAATGTTCCGTAACATACAAATCACATGCTCCTACTGTTATTCTCCATAACAGCAAAAATGAACACAAACAGCAACAAASAAATAAATAAAGCGGTATTTGCTTTCTTTATATTGATTGCGTGTCGTCTTGTTGACAAATTATTTGATTTTTCCATACGAAGTAGGGGTGCCATCACATAATTACTGCGCAAATAGCTTTCGGCGCGACTTTGSTCTTGACTTACGAAAAATGCTTTATTTCCAATTAATTTGGACATCAAATTTGGCAAAACCAATAGTGGTGGAATCCCATCTTATACTTGTATATATACATATAACGAAAGCTTTTTAGCTTCATTTTAATCACTCTTCGTTTCTACCGACAGGTGTCGCAACAAAAAGTATCGTGAGGATCTGCCAGAGACGAGCGTCATTATAACATTCCACAACGAAGCTCGCTCGACGCTGCTCCGCACAATAGTCAGGTGAGTGAACTCCTGCAAAGAAACAAGAAATCCTCAAAATTCAATTACAAATGACAAATCCAGAAGCATACAAACAAAGGCGCACAATAAATTATTTCATTTCGACCTTTGCAGTGTGCTCAATCGCAGTCCGGAGCATTTGATTCGGGAGATTATTCTAGTCGATGACTTTAGTGACCACCGTAAGTAGCCGACACATCACTTCACAAGACCCCTGCCATAAATGCCCACAAGCTAAATTAAAAAGCTGACTCCCCACATCCCAACCGATCCCATCCCATTTCATCTCTTTCTCACCTCCTTTTAATCCGCGAAATTATTAATTTATGTTTGTATTTATGTAGCGGAGGACGGCCTGGAGTTGGCCAAAATCGACAAGGTGCGCATATTGCGCAACAAAAAGCGGGAGGGTCTTGTGCGTTCGCGTGTGCGTGGCGCGGACGCGGCCGTTGCCGGCGTGCTCACCTTCCTCGACAGTCACGTGGAGTGCAATGAGAAGTGGCTGGAGCCGCTGCTGGAACGCGTACGCGAGGACCCGACACGTGTCGTCTGTCCGGTCATCGATGTCATTAGCATGGACAACTTTCAGTATATTGGCGCATCGGCTGACTTGCGTGGTGGCTTCGATTGGAATTTGATATTCAAATGGGAGTACTTGAGTGCATCCGACCGAGCGACGCGGCAAAACGATCCAACCACTGCCATACGCACGCCCATGATTGCAGGCGGGCTCTTCGTCATCGACAAGGCGTACTTTAACAAGCTCGGCAAGTACGATATGAAAATGGATGTGTGGGGCGGCGAGAACCTCGAGATTTCCTTCCGCGTGTGGCAATGTGGCGGTAGCTTGGAGATTATACCCTGCAGTCGGGTGGGACACGTATTCCGCAAACGGCATCCGTACACCTTTCCTGGTGGAAGTGGCAATGTGTTCGCGCGGAACACAAGACGCGCCGCTGAAGTCTGGATGGACGATTACAAGCAGTACTACTACGCTGCAGTWCCGCTGGCTAAGAACATCGCTTATGGCAAGTATGTAGAAGCTGATTTTTTGTAGAAAGGGACATGGATGTCTGCTTGTATATTTATTATTTTCATTTTGCATTTATTTATTTGTGCTTTTGCATTTCTCCTTACTCTTTTTCAATCATTCCCGTTTTTTGCTGCTGCTACTCCCCTGGGTTCTTTCGATTGCATATGTATGCAATGCGCTGTTTACAGCATCGAGGACCGGCTGGCGCTAAAGCAAAAACTGCAGTGTAAGCCATTCAAGTGGTATCTGGAGAATGTYTATCCTGACCTGCAAGTGCCGGAGTCRTTTGAATTCGGTCAGTTSAAGCAAGGACCCACCGACTGCTTGGACACCATGGGCAATTTGGTGGATGGCACAGTGGGTAAGTAATCGCCGCATCACAACAAATACGATARAGTGAGTCAATCGTGAARTTTACCCAMAAATAGGTCCATGCYACATTTCAGTTGTTTAATGTTGTTAAACATAATTGACTCAAGAGCTGAACAGACATGTTTGTAAACATTTTTTCTGCTGCGCTCTCATCTTTGGGACATTTTTCAAATATTTGAGCAGCGCATTGCGTTAATATTATTTTATTGATTTTACATATGCCTGCCCTGATGTGAAATTCACTTTCAATTAAAATTTTCACGGAATGTAAATGTCGAACGTCGTTCGGAGTTGTCAAACGCAAATTTTCAAAGATCGTACTATCATCGCAGATAATTTACTTGCAGAGGGTATTGAAATAAATTTAAGCGAATAAATTTAGAAGAATCGAAATTAGAACACATTCTCAGCCGATTTAAACTGAAATWTCAAACAAAACATTCGGGTTTCGATGCTCAAAATCAATTCAGCATATTCATTCCATGAAAAAGTTGCTACAAGTTCCCATCAGTCAGTCGCAAGGCTTTACGCCTCCATTTCTARCATACCCTAATAATTTCCTTAATAATTTCTTCATAAATATGGATTTAATCCGTCAATGCTGTGAGAAACACCGCGCACCTGGCAATCCTATTATCGAATTTGCCGCTGCGTTGCTTTAATTAATGCCGCTCCATTGAGCCGCTACATTTCGATGTTTCCGGCGRCAAGGAAGCAATGAACTTTCGCTGACAAACTAGCGCAATCTTATTTCGATTTTTCTTTTATCTCTGCCAGTGCCCTCCATATCGTTTCTGCTTCGATGATTAAGGGAAAATGTAAATAAAATTGCAAATAGGATAAAAATTCTGAATACTTGTTTTTCTTTTCTTTTCTTTTCTTTTCTTTTCTTTTCTTCGTTTCGAATTCTCGTGCGAATTTCATTACATCAACTGCCGCTCTGGACAGGCCTCTTCCAATGCCATAATACTGGCGGTAACCAGGAGTGGGCCTACACGAAACAGGGCCAAATCAAGCACGACGATCTCTGTCTGACGCTCGTGCAGTTCGCACGCGGCTCCGAGGTGGTGATGAAGGAGTGTGATAGCTCCGAGAATCAGCGCTGGACCCTACGCGAAGGCGGCTTCTTACGGCACAATAAACTTAACGTTTGTCTGGACTCACGTGATCAGCAAGAGCATGGTGTGACCGCACAGCGTTGCAACTCGGCGTTGGAGACGCAGCGCTGGAAGTTCGTGGCGAACGGCAAGTATGCGTGAGACGAGGCTGCGAGAGTCTCAGCGAGGATGACGACGATGACGATGATGACGTTGACGGCGACTTCAGAAACGAAAACAGAAACGGAAATCGAAATCGAAGCGGAWAGTGAGGTGGAAGCAGATGCATGGAATGTGTCGATGAAAGACTAAACGGGGATCTCACTCTTTACACGACTACCTACTCACATATATATGTATATATATGTATATATGTTTAAACACAACCACACYTAACACAACTGCAGAAACTACTGCTACAACAATGACTGCTGCCACCAATTAAAGAAAGTGATGAAATACTGACGCAGAGCGATTAGCCAACCCGCCACAAACACATACACTCTCACACTGAACACTACGACAAGGCCAAATGAAAAGACATTGAGTAATCAAACGGACAGTCGGCTACCAATTAAGTAGCGCTTGCAGGCTTGCCAAGGCACGGAGGACGGATAAGTACTCACGAGGGTAATGCTCACTTGATGACGACACAAGTAATGAAGAATAATAAGTGGCACAATTAACCATAAACGAGTAAACAAGGACGAGCGTAATATTAAAAAAATTAATGGATGCAAATGCGGAAGGAAGGCAGACATAACAACGGCTACAGATGTCAACTGRCACACATACTTTCACGAAGATGAGCATTTGTGAGTTGAATTTACACGCTTATTCGTAGCAACAAGCGGTGGGGGCAGCGGGGTGAGGTCTGGCATCAAGAAGTTCTGGCAGCCGACAGCTGGCTTTTCTATGAGGCATAAATTCACGAGGCAGTCACGCTGTTGCATGCAACATGGACGAGAACAAGTAATTTTGAAAAAGTGCGGCACTTTAAAGTTGTTGAGGTGGGATTAAATATTTAGACTGATKTTTTTACGTTTCTTAACTATAAAGTTTCCTTCATGAATTTACACTGCGCACTTTTTGCATTCCAAATGACAAGCAATTCATTGGTGTTTGTCATACATCCTGCTTGCGACGCCTAAAACCACATTATACACACACWCACGCACATAAGTTCAAAAATGCCGTGCCATCACACATCCCCACAAAYTAAGAAAGATACAGCTGAAAATCTCCCTGTCTTTTGGAGAGCGAAGAACTCTTTGTGATTCAAATGGAAACTRCTTTCTGRAATACCGAATTCTCCTCACACTTATTGTCATTGTTGTCGTAACACTCTGTAACACTCTTTCGTCCACCTTCCACTTGCTTCCTTGCTGGCAAATGTGCCGCGCCACAATTCCACAACGTCAATTAGCCAAATTGATACATCGTTTGGGTTCCTCAGAAAATTGTTGTTCAAATGTTATTCTTTTTTTTCTTTAATCTCACACACACACCAGCTCTCGAATCATCCCATCATATGCAAAACAACAACAAAGAATAAATATAAATTAAATGATAGAAGAAACGTTACCAAAAGTTAAAAGTAAAAGTGTTGAAGAGAAGCAAAGATTTGTCACTAGATAAGCAACAATTAATTGCAGATTATATTTGAGAATGTATTGTAAATAAAGCATAATTATTTTAAATAAATGTTATTTATATTGAGAAATGAAAAATGARAAATKAAAACTATTGAATAAATGAAAATGCGAGCTGTTTAGTTATGAAATACGATTTTAAGTAATTAAGACTTAGTTAATATTAAAAAATTATTGAAAACAAAAGTAAAAGCTATAAAAATAAATGAAAACGTAAATGAAATCTGCATACGTGTGTTTGTGCTTACCACTATATATGTATATGTATGTATAGGCTAAGGCTCATAGCGAAAGCTGAAATGTTTGTTGACTAAAACTAAGCGAAATTCCATAAGAAGAAGCGTTTCACGTGTCACAGTTCAATCGAGAGCGAGTAGGCGTTTATGTGTATATGTCCATACATAGTGTATGTTTATATGTTTGTAAATTTTACGTGCGTTCATATGTATGCATGTAGGTGTGCGCATGCAGCACCCGATGTGAGCTCTTTTTACAGTTCAACACAATAAAGCGTAAACCAAATATTTCAAAGAAACAAAAAATATATAAATATAAATCATAAGTTAATAAAAAATGCATTTTTGCTCAAATAGAACTTTGAAAGGAAAATCATAAAAAGTTAAGTGTTTTTCTCAAATTCACGTGGCATGAAACCTTGTAAGTAATGTGTTGTATTTATTCGWGCAGTTGCATAACTTATGTATAGAATGCTGCAGGCATGCTCACTCACTCCTATATWCGAGCATTTAATTACTTTCAAGAGCSACACCTTCTGATGTGTGTTGATGAAGAATGTGTTTTCGGCGACGAAACGTGCAGTCAATTTGCATGCATTTTGGTAATTTTTTTAGGCATGCGTTGGCCAAAGCATAATCACATATCTGTATCCAAGGCCGCTATTGGAATTTGATCGCAAATAGATTTTCACAGACAAAATTCCAAAAATGTTCACAAACACACTCGCCATAATTCAAGGCGTGCAGCGTCAAAGCAGCCAGACACATCAACGCTCCTAGCGGTGACGCGCAGCATTTGTGCAGAAGAGACAATAAATAGGTCCCACAACAAAATGATGCTGCAAGACAGCGCCACACTTGTGGCTATCAACAATTTGATTGCAACATTTCATCTTTTATGCTCACAATGTACACGCCCACATTGTGAATGGCAGTTGTACAATAAATAATAAAATATAGCTTACATTTGGGTGCTAAATGAAAGTCGTTAAATAAACACAAAGCAATTTCCCTCGTTAACCTAAAATGGGGTTTACGGCAAGAAAATTACATTTCAACGTAATGGTGGGAAATAGAAACTCTAGCACGGCGCCAGCTGGCAGCGCACAAATGTTTTTGAGCATCAGCTGGATGTTGTCTCTTTGCTGTCGCACGTCATWAAAGTAGGTTAATTTTGCTAGCCACAACCTGCTTTACCTCAACATCACCGCGGCGACTCGCAACATTCAGCTCCTAAACCTCGGCAAAGTGGATATTGATGTTAATGGGTTTCTCATATGCCTGCATGAATGTGTAAGTGTGCATGTGGGCCGTGATGCTCTAGCGTTCCTCCGAAAGTAGGTTAATGGCAAACGTGTGATTCACACCTTTTTGACGCCTCCGGCGGAGGATAGCCCGAACGCAGCCACAGTTTCTCGGCCATTRCAGGAGCAATGAAAGGGGCGMGAAAGGACTACGCAAGTGAGTAAGTGATATGTAAACAAGCGAACAGGTGGAAAGTATGGCTACGCATTGATGGACAGACTGTTGCACAGGCTATCTTATTTTATAGGATTTGGCAGATTGCTTAAGAGCAGGAAATATTATGTATGTATGAAAGCAAAGTCCCCATGTTGCTACCTGCCGCCACTCAGGTACCACAAGCTACTTTAACTTCAATTATAATATCCAAGCATATACAGAGGCTCACATTCAKGTGACTGATAGCAGCCCAGCGTTGCGGCAAGCAATGAATATCAAAGCGCTGAAGCGGTAAAGTACGTGCACGCTTACGCGAGGATGTTCGTGAGCAACGAAGGACGGAATGAATAAAGGTTTCGCTGTTGTGGTGCTCATCCCGTCACTTGACGTCACTCCATTTCAAAGAGGCAGAAGAGCGGAGAATAGAACTTTTTCGATTAAGCATAACTTGCAACCGAAAACAATAAGCCGCAAGCCAAGGCGGCCATGCTGGCTTAGTTCTCACAGAAACGCAAGGACACAGCCTGAGAGGCAAGCAAAAGCGAATTGCCCGCTTGAGTAAAGCATATCAGGCAGCTGAAGACAAGGCTTGAAACTCCACAGCACCGTGYGAACATATCCGCTTCCGCACTTTTATCTCTGCTGTCGCTGCATGTACTTGCCTGTGTGCTCATACGTAGCTGGTTGCCGTTCATTCGACTGGGTGCGTGTGTAGGAATCCGCACACTCGCATCGGTGAATTCGCGTTTGTCATTGCCATATGTTGAGGCGCACAGGAGCTTAAAGACGCCGCTGGCGTTCGCCTTTCTACCGAAATTCTYTRAACTGACAGAGCGTGCTCGCACCAAYACATATACAACGGTTGTGGCGAAAATATCTTCACATTTACAGACCATATATTTACGGAACGGTTCTTGTAGGCATAAATAAATATGATATCAAGAGTCACACACACACACTCCTCCTCTAGCACCGACCCAGCTTCGGCAGCCCCTCTCTAACATATGCGCTAAATGATTTCCACTCATGAAATATGCACGACGTAAATCTTTCTACGCTCTTCACTGACTTTTTCGGGGGGCTTGCGGTGGCTGGCGGCTGTCATGTGGTTCCACGGTAAATTTATTGTCTTTAAATTATTTTTTCCTCTTGTTTCGCGCTGCACACAGTGGCAACTGCAGGTGCTCAAGACTCTCACCGTTTCTCATGAAGCATGCTCACATATGCTCATACGCGTTGCAAATAGGTAGACTTGTTTGTATATACATATGTATCTGTGTGTGAGTGGTCATGTGTGCCAAATATTTTAAACGAAGTTAGTTCCCAAATATTACGAAACCCATCTGCATTCTCAYTCTGCTATTCAGCTCAAGGGCTTTGGAAATTGGCATACATTCTATGGCCGTATGTTCCACTTAATTGTGTGCAAAATGCGATAGTCAACTTCCTCGAATTTAATTTGTTGTTGGTAAAATGAAGCTTAAAATCTCACCTTTCCAACACTATATGGTATGATACAATGTGATTGGTAGCACTGGAGATATACGACTACAACGACGTCTGYTGACAAAATACGAAAAGACTTTTTCGACTACTCCTTATTATAAAGCATGAAAGCAGATGCGATTCTGTTTCGGATATCTTATCGATAGTCCCAACGCAGAGTATACACTGCATGTTAATAACAATCGTACCCCAATAATGTTACGCCAATTCGTTATTATATTCTCCATTCATAGAAACAAAATTTAGAAGAGACAGAACTTGCAAGTATCACGTCTTCAATAATAAGAGAACAAAATAGTGATCTAATGTGTTTTTGCCTGTCTTGCACCGTGTGCGGTAACCGACCTTGCATAAGCTCCCACTATTCGGTTTGGGTATTTTGGTATTTTAAGTGACGGCTGCCTGGCACAGAGGCTTTAATTTCGGGACGGACAGCCCACTCAGCCACTTTAGTGTCAGTTACCTTCCTAAGATTAAAGTAATTTATTTTTGCGCAATCAACAATAACAATAAAACACRACAAGTAGCCAATTAACCGTTATGTTAACAAGTCTAAGCGGCTTCTCATGGCAGCACTTGAGATTTAATTAGGGCAAAATGATCAAATCGAAMCATGCAAGCAATTGTAAATTCAAAAAGCGAATGCATTTAGCAGAAGTGTGGGCGGAGGAAAGGAGGGGGCTGTTGATTGAATCAGTTGACAAAGCAAACACAAATGCAAATACACGCTTGGTGCACCTGCGCCTGGTAACTGAACATAGTTTGTTGCTGTTGTTGCGTACCTAGAACCGCACACACACACACACAGTTGACATATTTTTATGTGCAACAAATTAACAGGTGCGCATATCTTATACATGTGTACGGATGTATGTATGTATGTTTGCAGTGCCGTTTGTAAATACTCTCACGACACCGGTTGATTACAAATGCTAACGAACTCACAGCGATTTTATTTTTGCAAACAAACACATTTAGCCGGCAGCAGCATCCGTCTTCAGCGCCGGCTCAGCCTGCTTAAACGCTCGAATATTAGACCTTGCAAGGAGCTAAGCGCTTTTTATTTAGAGTTTGAGTGTTTCAATATGATTACATGGTATAAATAACTTTTGCAACATATGTAAGTATGAACCGCATGGAGCACTTGATGTGTCTCTGCGTCTGTTGTGTACATATGTGTGTGTGTATGAATAATTTAGTATTTATTTCACTTTTAAATTTAAATATTCTCACAGGGCTTCCTTCTGAACAGTTGTGCAGGTAGATGAGTATATGCGTGTACATAAATACATACATACATTTATAGATGTCTCCCTGCATAGCCGTCGGAGTTTACAACGCTCGTTGAACACTCTTATTTGTAGGCAATTATTGTGTTGCACACAATACTTGCATATCTTATGACTTTTACAGTAATTACAAACAAGGTAGAAGCTAAATGGAACAGCAGCTAGCATATGCGCCAACACATACAATCATACGACCATGCATACATCAAAATATAGGAATATGGATGGCAGTGGGGAACTGGCTTCGATAATCATCTATCTTCACAACCTATTCAATCCCTGCATCCTATTATTCATATGGAACACACACACACGCCCATGCAAAAGAAATTAGTACGACTTCGAGCACGGCTTGGATAGTAGAAATAAGTACGCAGCATCTTTTCTGCGTTCAAAGTTAAATTCTCGTTTATTCATTCTGTGGAGAGGAGCAAGCAACTTCTAATATGTTTTACTAATAGGTTTCTGTATACAAATACAAGTAAAGGAGTATAATTATTGTGTATAATTCCATCCATTCGCAAAGGCCAGATGGATGATGTGTCCTCCTTACCGCGCGCCTTACATTTCTCAACTAAGAGCTTTTCTTAGTTGGAGTTGGATTTAGAATACACACTCGAAACTGGATTCAGTGCAGTGCCCAACAAAAGTTATTTATACTAATTGTGGCGAATTTCTACAAAGTGGCATTCACTTTTGAACAATATCGTCACCAGCGCCATCTGTGAAACTTTCTAAAGCTCTCCGAAGCTCGAAGTGAAAGCTCAATATGAAGAGCAGTTCCATCAATGTCAGCAAATATTACATTTTTTAAATAGTAGTTGACAACTGACAGACATATTCCAAGCTAATATCGCATTTCTAATACTAAAAGTTAAAATAATCTCATCAACACCTCTGTTAAGCAACCCTGTGCGATGGGTTGCACAATATGAAAGCGTTTATTAGATTTTGGCACCCAGGTATGTATGTATGTACCGCAAAAAATTTCCCCTGTTAAATACATATGTTAAATAAAGAAGTGTTTCGCAAAATTCCGCAATTTTATGGGGAACTCTTACGATTTGTAGGCTTTAAAGCCCGTACATAATCAAATTTGTTGCCACGGTTGGTAGACATACATACATACATATATCGATAGCATTTGTATTCCCAATGGGTTTGTTATTGAAAAAGTCGTCAACACCACCTGTTATTTTACAGCGCTCGAAATATCTTCGTCATAAATTTAGTTGTAAGCCAGTCAATTTTCGACCCAAAGTGTCCTTTTTCACACTTCACTCACCAAAGATACCTTTAACGCGCACACCCTCACACACACACACCAGCATGTAGGCTAACACACAGAACACACAAACGTATATATACAAGCTTATGAGAGGCGGTGGGTTACCAATAACTTTTGCAATGTTGTAAATAATGTCACAGCAATTTAGGAGCAGCCGCAGCCAAGGCTGTGTGCGTCGAAATTTAATTTGTTTTGAAAGTGTCGAAAATAAACATTGATTAGCCCAGAGTGGAGCAGGGGAGGGAAAAGAAAACATGGCCCAGTCGGTCAGTGGGTGTCGAGAACAAACAAGCAATCCCATTTAGAACGCTTGAGCGCCCAAAAGGCTGCTATGACCACCTACAGTCAGCAAATATCACCAGTGTCGCACGCATACACACAGGCACGTGTACACCAACACATGTATGATGACCAAAAAAGATTCCTCAAATGCAAGTGTGAGAACCTGTCGGCATGTGGTGAGCCTCGAATTGCGAGCTTCACATAGTGTTGCACGCATCAAGTGCCCATGTATGCGTGTGTAAGTATAGATATTTATGCGTGAAGTAATTTCAATTTTACTATTTCTGCTTTTATTGACCGCTGTAGAGCTCAATAGGCAAATGTTAATACCCACAAAGACTGCTGAGTAACCAAAACATATGCCTGTTTGTAGTCTCTCCTTGTAGGGCTTCAGCTGTCGTTTTCTTACTTATATGACCCTGCATAACTCTTGTGGTTTTGCGTCTGCAGTAAAATGACGCACTTAATTTTGTACAAGTCGACACTTGAACTCGGCCATATGGTCTTGACCCCGGTGTTGTCCAAAGTTGCGGTTAATTGAGCAGCATTCATGAATTCCAAAGGTTAGTGACTTTACCTGTATGTGCTTTCTCAGCTAATTTGTGAAGAAGGCTCCTTTAAATGGGCAAATGTGTCAATCCAGGAACCTTGCACTGCTTCAGGTTCAATTATTTCGCATAATGCTTCATATTCACCAAATTGTCGCAATTTCTACAACAAAAACTGCATTTCTACATACATAACTATGCACGTTTGGCTGTTGGTAGCGTTTCCCTTCGAGTGCATTCGAGTGTTTGACATTACCGGCATTTTCCCAGCGTACAAGCGGATGTGATGGACATACGAGTGAGCCAACAAACAAGTGGAATGCCACCATGACCACAAGTCGTTGCATTTTCGACAAAAAACGGACTATCGCCGCGACTGACCACTTGAAAAACATCTTTCCCTTGCATTCCTTGCGAACGCGTGCAGCATGCAGATCCGCGCAGCACAGCAACCAAAATGACGGAAAATACGAGGACGACTATTTGAACTAGGCAGGCGCTGTGGTTGGCGAGGAGTTAACAACGCTCAACGGGATTACGAAGAACTGAGCGGCATGCGAGGTGGAAAAGCGGAAACAAATAAAACGCTTCAAAAAGCGGGATGAGTGTTGGGCTCGAACGCGAAAAGTCACTGGACAACGGGGCGCAACCGGGCTGAAGCGGAAGCTGAACTTGCAGTGTCAACACCATCCGGCCATCAGACGTCCCTGCCGCGGGTGTGACCAAAACTTGAACAGGCCAATGCTCAACATTTGAAGGTGTGGAGAGGAGTAACAACGCCGGAAGCGTGTGTTTACCATGAAAGCGTACAGAGCTAAGTCCTACAGTGCCAATTCACTGCAAATAAGTTGAGGTGATGAGAATCCATTTAGAAATCTAGCGAATGCTGTCAACATACTAAGTCTGGAAATACAATACACACATACATATAAGCGCACATATTTATGAAATATCTCATGTGGAAAGAGATGAAACAAAGTACATAAGAAACTAAATTTCGTTTTATTTCTGCGCCAACAGCAGCTAATGCATTGCCAAAAGCCGTCCAAATGCCATGCATCTTTGCCAACACGCTTAAACAAAAGCGCACAAAACCCAAAAAATTGGACATAAAACAAGCCAAGTGCCTGCAGTCAAACGCCATGCCACACATCGTTCAAAGCAACCAAACCAACGGTTTTCGAGGCAAAAAAAAATGACGAAAAAGTCTATGCTTCCATATGAAAAGAAAAGTCGTGAGAACCAGGAAAAAACTGATGGCGAGCCTTGTCGCGTGTGTGTGTTAGTGTGTGATGTGAGTATGCGCATAGTTTTAATCCGATGCAGCAAACACTCAGCAACAATTCGGCTCACAATCCTTGCACCAGCATTTTTGCAGGTTTGCGTGTGTGTGCGTATGTATGTCTAACGGCTGAGGTAAGTTCTGTGGCTACTCTGCGCGCTGCTCTTTTTGCGGCGAATGAATTTGTTCCAATCGAATTCTGTTGTTGCTATGCGCCACTGATGCTGTGTGCGTGTAAGTGTATAGATCTGGTGTAAAGCGCCGCTTAGTCGCTGTTGCTGAGCTGTCAGTACTTGATGCATGCCACCAATTGGCAAGTTTCCAAATGACTAAAGGCAAAAACGTCAGCGCGCGGGTCCACTAGCACAATCGCTCACACACCCAGTGAAAGTTGCATACAGTCCAAACGAGTCCAGTCCAAGTGGGTCACAATATGAACGATTACGTAACTCGACCACTCATCAGCATTTATGTGCCCACACATTTGACGGATGTCTGCATTTTTATTTTTCATTATTTTGGCCGCAAAATGAAGGGAAGCCTGATGAATTTGCTGAAACTTTGAAGATTCTCTTCATATTGGATTTCCTTTAACATTAGATTAGTGGAACGTGAAATTACATATATTAACTCCTTCAGTACTTTCTTTGAAAAGTAAGTAGGAAAAGCTATGCGACCTTTCGAAATTTGAAAACTAAAAAATGTCTAACCTCAATACCTTTAAAAATTACATCGTGCGAAAAGACTGGGCAGTCCACTGTGCGGTGGACGCAGCTGCTTGTTGCTGCTCAGAATAATTCAAATTACTTTATTGCTTTTAGGCTCCCTGACCTTCTTAGCTTGCCTGCAACAAATCGCAGATTGCCTAAATGGTTTTAATTGCTTCGCTCTTCGTCCGCCTTTATTCTTAACTTTTTTGTGTTTGTTGTCATTTTTATTCATGCTAATACCCAGTGCTTGTGCAAACAAATTAATTAGGCGTACTCCAATTAGTGAGCATGGACTCCAATGACAAAAGCGCAATAGACGCTTGCAATGGCGGAAGGCTCCCGAAGATTTGCATAATTTGTTTATCTACTTTGGTTCAAACGAAAACTGCTCCAACGGTAAACCAACAAGCCGAAAGATGAGCACAATAATTCAGCCGAAAAGCGCGCAGCTGCTCCGCTAGTTTAACTAACCCTCGCCCCGCCTCCTCAAGCAAAGCACACAGTTACATATGAACGCCTGGTGCTTTTGCAGGAATTCTAAAACATAATGTGATCCAGCGCACTACGGAAGCTACTTAGCTCACTTACCGACACATTTGTCGCCTCCTGCGGCAAATGGGGACTTAGTGCTAGTTCATTTACAGCAGTTTGCAAAAGAGGTGCGGTGGCATGTAAATAAGCGAAGTCTCAGACGACACTATTCTGTTCAGAGCGCGCATAAGGCAATTATTTGCTTGTGTTTGTTCAACAAAGTTGTATTGTGTTTAAACACACAATCACACATTTCTCGCACGGACGGTCACATGTGTGACCTAAACCTCTGTTGGCCTTGCGCACACCTTCAACTTGAACCGTAACTGCGGCAATTAAGCAAGCAGACAAAATTGTATGAAGACGGAAAGGCGGTCAAGCCAACTATTTCATTAAGCGATTTCAACAAAGCGCAACAGAAAAGTATTTAAGGCTTTGCCCATGTGTCAAAGGCGATTGTGCCGGTGCGATAAAATTCGAGATGTTGCATGATGTCCTTGAGCAGCGTCTGGTGTTCAGTGTCCTTTCTGCTCTTTATTGTTCTCCTTTGTGGCGCAAAAATTGCAGTGAGCATTAATTTTTCCAAATTAGTGTAATTCTCGTTCACCTGAAGTTGCCTGCTTTTGGCTTCATTTTCCACATTTCTTCCTTGTACTCCAACTTCCACGCTCACAGAGCGATGCATTATCATCCTGGAATTTAAGCATGTTGGCATCATCTGATAAAGGAATTGGAAACCTCTGCATCAAGGTAGATAATTTAGTGGAAATTAATTGGTGATTTAAAAGTCAAACAGCAACAAAATAGAAAATTTTTAAGGAAACTAGTACATACATACTTGTACTTATATATGTATTTAAAAAACAGTTACTTCGCATTAATAGAAACAAGGGACAAACTTGCCTTTAAACGGTGCATGCAACATCATGAAATGTGTGTATGTGGGGTGCATGACTTTCTATTAAACCTACAGAGCAGCCTCATGTCTTTGCTTAAAAAGTTCCCGCATACTAGCCTATGGTAACGGCTAACGGCTTTTATAGCCGCATAAAGCTAACCAGCACTATTGAAGAGGTTACAACAAAGCTACTATCACACATTTTCCTTCGATTATTACGGCGTAGCACAATAATGCCACCGAATTCCGGCATTGTGCTCGTATCAACAATCGCAAAGGCACATTCTCTTACCCCAAATCCTCAGATAACACCAACATGACATTGCTCATACATATAGTAGATATGTATGTAAATAGCTTCGGGGAATGCATCATTGTGTCAATAAGCTGAATAGTTGTCTTTTTGGTCACGTCCCAAGGCATCCGCTGGCAACAACTGTCGAGCTGCCGATTTGCACGGTCTGAAGAGGATAACCGCCAACCGCCAACACACTGGCAATCGGATAAGGACCATTTTGCTCAGCGAACGCGTATATGCGGTCATTGTACGAGGGGCGCATGGAGTGGCATCCGGCAGCTGTCGCTGCCTTAAAATATTCAATTTGTTAGAATTGGCAGAAGACGTGTTGCTCCACATGTCGCAGATAAGCGACACAAAGTGATTTCTACAGATGTCTGAGATTTGCGATTCTTCGTGCGGTGCGTTGATGTGGCAAGCGGCATTTTTTGCTAATAATAACAGTTACATAGCGAATCGAATCGATACGAGTATCAAATGAATTAATACAAATCGGACAAATTGCCATTCCCGTGGTAGTTTATGTTGAGTTGGTGTCTTTAGACTGCTTCGACTTTTGTCTTCCACAAGATTCGCAATTTGTTTATTCCACCTAACATATAACATATATAACTGTTATAGTAACCATTATTTTCTGCATACCATCAGTGTATAATTCAGAGTTTTTACGCTTTTAAAAGCAAGGAGTTCATGTATTCTTAACAGGCTACTCTCCAAGTCTTCTATTTAACACAAAACGAGTGAACATTTTCGCATGGCGCACAAATTTAGAGACCCAAAGGGGAAAAAGGCGCTGAAGAGTTGCATTCTACAACCTCACCCTCGCTGAACCGAGTAGTATTCAGCAACTGCAAGTCTAAAATAGAAATTATTTATGCGTTCTGCAACTCTCATTCCTTAAATGTAAGATAGTGTGCATCAAAAAAAGAAGCAACAAAAAATTGCAGGCTGAACACAAGTGCCAAGTGTCTGACCTATTTGGCTGGTTTCTTAAAGCGCGTCTATGTGTGTGCGCGTGGTTTATTACAAATTTGTCCGACTCAAATTACTCGCAGATAAACGATGGAAACGGACAATTCACAGTCTCAAAGAGCTCTTAAATTCCGCGGAAAAGCAAATTCGCGTTAATAAATCAAAACTATCTATTTAAATAACACCATTTTGTTAATTTCTACGGCAAAATGCAAAGCTAAGTAAGAAACTAAATTGCACGTTAAATACTTTAAAAAGTTTGCAATCGCTATCCGGAACGTGAGCAGTCAGTGGAGCGGCGCACCCAAATTCAATTATGCGCGTCCGCTGATAAGCTCGCCTAACCCTTTGGCGCGATCAATGAGATACTCGTATTCCCATTCAGCAGCTGCTAAAAGACAAACACACTCGACGTTGAGTCCTTATGTTGTATTTACCCTCCCCGTCGCCACACTTGAGCGAGTGCCATACGCAGGAGACCAAGTCAAGCCGGCTTATCTGCGACTGCATTAAGTCGCTTGGCGTCAACAATCGCTGTCAGCTCGCTTGCTTGTATGCTACAGGCACAACACCAAATGTTTACCTATTTATGTATGTATGTGTGCGCGTTTTGGGCGCTTGGTCAGGGCTAAACCAATACACTCGCAAGCCCATTATATAGTTATATATCTCGGTGTCTTGTCGCTGCGGATGGGTCTGTTAAACATCCGCCTTGACAGTTCACCATATCATGTCAAACAGCGAAACAGACAGTGTACATACAACAACAACAAACAAAACAACGTTGCTTTGAAATTTCCTTTCACTTTAAATTGTGTGCTGCACATTTCGCCTTTACAAAGACGGGCTCGTTTTGTTGCGGCACTTAGTTGTTGCTTAGTTGTGTTGTGTGTGCGCACATTTCCTGTCACTTCCTGCAGTGGTTTCTGTTTACTCCTTTTGGCAACGGACACAGCGCCGCACTTCCCGGACGCTGTGAATTTTCTATTTTAGATTTGTGCCGAAAATACTTTCCCAAAAATAAGTGCGAGCACACACATTGCACAACGAGCTTACAAGCTTGTTAAACTGTACGAAACATATACCCATATTGCGTCCCTGCTGCCTTCCGCGCTGCTAGCATGCTTCTTTAGCGTTATTCCCTCGCTACACTTCCTTGGTTGCGGGAAGGCCCATGGCATGGTCCCTCGTGCGCAGCCGAACAAACAATGAAGATTAATGTTGTTTGTCCTTGTAAATGCTGCGCTGCCATTTCTCCACTTTTGCTTGCGCGTTTCCTTATGTTTTGCTGTTGTGTTCTTCACGCTCTTCATTCGTTTGCGCTTTGTGCATTTCTATGCCACGCGAGAAGCAGCGCAACCGAGCTTAAACTGCAGCGCAAAACAACTATGGCACTCATTGTCACTTAGCGAAATTAGTTCCCAACAAATCCTAGTATCGTCCCGTCTTCTAGCTGGCTCCATTTGCTATTTATACCGTTGTTGCTAGTTACTTTTTGTTTTCGTCATTGACTTAAAGATTTTTGAAACAAAAGCGCTTTATCTCCTTGCAATGTCGCTCAAGTGGTGCATATAACTGAAGCACACCCACTCTCACACTCGCTCTCAGCAAATTATGTTATGGGTTTTTCATAATTTTCAACGCCGGATGTTCACGCTGCGTTTTCTCGAGTATCTATTTCTATTAAACATTATTTTACAACAATTTTAGCTTCTTCCATGAACGACTGTAGGAGTAGAGAAAAGCCGGTAGAACTGCTTAATAAAAAATCTGACCTATGCCTGCACACAGAAGTCGTTTCTTCCATTCTTATAAGTTATTTTATTCCTTTTACTTAATTTGCTAAGTTTTTAGTCACATTTTGGGTGTGGCAAATGAGCAGCACTCGAAAGGGAGTGCGGAATATTTGGCAAATGAGCAGTAGCGCTAGCTCCCTTGATATCTAAGCCTAAAATGCGCTTTAAGCTCTTGCGCGTTCAATCACGGAACATTTACTTTTCACTTAGATTTTGCGTAGCAACAACAACAGCGCCCTGCCGTAAGTTTTATGACCTACATACAATTCGCACCGCCTTCATTTTAAAGCAATTTGAGTTTTTATAATGACTTCAAAGCCGCGGCAAGCGTATTCTATTCGTGAATGAACGAAACTAGACGCTTGCTAGGGACGAACCAAAAAAAACTTCAATGATGATGTAAAGCATTTCCAATACGCGGCCAAGCTTTAGCGAGGCATGCTGTGACAAATGTGCAGCTAAAATAGCAAAGAGCAGAATGCAAAATGTGAATTATGTAGGAGAGTGTATTGTTAACGTCGAACAATAAATTTTTAAAGATTGCCGGCAGCCAGAAATGCGGAAGCAGCTAAAAGTGTTCTATGTATAGCGTTACGTGGCACGACGTGGACGCCGCGCACGCTAAGTGACTAATAAATCATGATAATAGCATAATGCCGGAGTAGCCATGAATGGCGGCAAAACAATCGAGTGCACTTGTGTTACAACGACGGCCACGGCGCTCATTCATTTGCATGTTACGTATACGCCCTGGCCGGCCGTGTCACACCACTCAACTGCACAAGAGACATTTTCATACGGCGGCGCATAAACAATTTCAACAAAACGACACAGCAGCGGACCGAAATAAATATACAAATCTGAACATGGCTGATGGAAAGTCAAATAGCCATTAAAAAGACACCTAAAATCATTGGCAACGGCGTATCATCAATCCCACTCACTGCACATAAATTTTACATGAATTTCATTTAGTGTAACGCTGACCAACGTTCCACTAAAGCGCCACTGCCGGCGAACTTATTGTTTGGTTGCTAATGGAACTGCTGCAAATGCCGAAACAGTTCCATTGCAGGCACGGGGATGAAGTGGAAGCGGAGCGCTAATAAAATATTGTTGTTGCCGTTGGAATGTTGTTATTTTATTTGTAACCGCAACGAGTCATATAAATGCCGGCGCTTTGGCTATACGCGAGAGTGTGTGTGCGTGTGTATTCAAATGCATTTCTTTTGCTCCTGTTGGTTCGCATGCAATTCCTGTCATTTCAGCAGCAGCGGTGGGTGAGACATACATGCATACACCCGCACTGCGCCACTTGATGTACACAAGTGCATTTGAGCAATTTAAGCATTTACACATTTGCCCTCAAAATGTCAACGATGGCTGCAGTAATTGCTCATTGAATGCGGCAGCAGCAGTCAAGTACTGCCACGAATTGCTGCCGTTGCCCTTTTCCGTTTAATTTTTCCATTCGCCCATATTCCATCGATAATATCCTGTAGGAAAATCCAAATCGGAAGCAAGCAGTATCCAGCAGTCTCTTAGGCATCCCTTTGACAAAGTGGTCAAAATTATCGGACGCCTGGAATTGTATATAGCCGTGGATGCGAAAAAACGGGGGTGTATCAAGCATCATGGATATAAGGCACAAACGTGCATACATACATTCATACACAATATGTGCATTTGTGGTTGTGTGCTACACAGCTTTGTAAGTTTTTTGTCAAACAAACGTGTTTCCGGCGCTAATGACAAGCAAAGCAAGTAAACGCTTCAGCTCCTGCACTAATTGACTTTACTTGTTTCCATTCTTCGCAACTTTCTCTCAGTTCTCTGTGTGACTTTCTTTTCCAAATTTTACACTGTGTACACATGAGTTGTGACAAAGCCAGCTGCCCTCAAAACCTCAAAACCCTGAAACTAACCTCAAAGGAACAAAAGCCCGAAAAAGCCTCTTAAAAGCACACACCCACACATATATATGTACATATTTTATAAAAAAAAACTGCAGAAGACGTCAGCTGTATTTTCAACTGCATATTTTTAGTGCAACAAATTCTGCACACTCTTGTCTCTTCTTGTCTTAATCCTTTGAGTCAAGGTGAATTACTTAAGCCGTTTATGTATGCATGTATGCGATATTTGAGAAAAGCTTTTTTGTGTGCACAATTTTTTTATTGTTTCACAGAGCTCCGCAACGCCCCAAGAACCGAGCGAAGCGCACTTTCCAGCAAACTTAAATCCCACCGCAGGTTAAGCCCTGGAGGCACTGATTCATCAAGGCACAGCGTGAAAGAGCACACGAATACACCCGCATATGTGCGCAGCATGAGGTGAGACAACAAACTAGTCAAGAAAGACATCGGTTCCTAGATATAATTAGACCAGCCCGAGTGCCAGCACTTTTTAATGGCGTTACTCAAAGATGTAATGTTGTTACGTCGACAGACCAAATTTTCTCAACAAAAGCAACCCACAGGATATTAGGCCGTTAAAAAATGGTTGCTTCATTGGAAAAAACGCATTCGACTGACTATTTGGAATTGTGGGTAAGTATGTGAGTAGTGAGAATTATATACAGCAGTGACAACTACGACTACAACCGCAAGTGTTAAACTTTTAAATGCAACCAGCGAGTTTCCATTTCCGCATACTTTCATGTGTGCAGTACGTACAGCTTCGTAAACAATTTTTAACAAATGCCGTTATGCCGTTCGTCAACGATGCTCCGTAACCTACTTTGCTAACATGATTTGCCCGATTTCCGCTTTGAGCGCACTCTTTTATGCTTTTACAGTTATGTGCCAGACAATGGAAAAAGTGATGTCCGGAATGTCGAAACTTCTTAATGGACGCATTACTATAATCCTACGTATGCACAAGCGTACACATTTGCCCTCAAAATGTACGTATATGTAAATATGTATACCGCCAGTTATTGGAAGTTGAAGCCGGGGGTAATCTATTAGACTCTTCAAATTTCATAAAAGAAAGAACAAAAAATTCCTAACACGGGAGGGGGGGAGTTCTTTTTTTTATGTTCACAATTTCTTTGACGAGATTGCATGGCAAGTTCATATTTTTTAAATTCGAAAAGAACTGCGCGAATTAATGTTGCATTACGCTTACAAATACAAATATTTCGCCGTGGTTTTTGTTTGTGTTGCTGTTGTTATTGTGGGCGCGATTCCGCATGGCTGGCGCTTATTTAACTTGTAATAAACATTTTCATTAACGAAATTATTGCCAAATTAATTGCATTCCACTCTCGCATTGTATTCAAAGTCCCCTCTCTGAAAAACCGTTAAATTAGAAACGCAAAGTCAACAGCAAATCACAAAAATGACAGATCTCAGTTTTCTTTTCATCTTCGCAGCCAACATTTCATTGATTCAACAAATAGTCTGGACATTCATATCAGTCACCCACTCTCCACCCGCGCTCTACTTTGGGCGAATTCAACAAAACAACTTTGTACGAGTACTTCTCTTGCTCCTTGTACTTATGCAGCTTTACTCATCAAATAATAACTATATACTACAAACAAATACTACACAAACAACACCAATAAATCAGCACTTAATCTAGTCTTAAAATATATGTGTATTAATACCCCTTTTGTGGGGCACGTCACCACTACACAGAATCTGGGTTAGATTCCAGTTTCAATCCAGGTAAAGAAGCTTTATCCGAAAATTTTTCGATTATTATCATGAGCTCTCTATCTATAAATCACTGGACCTCACATTAATCGAAGGAGAGACGCGGCCAGTATTCCATCAGAATAACGTACTTAATAGGGTAGTCCTATTTCTAATCACTTATTTTTACTTCAACTTATTTTTTTTTATATTTTTAATGAACTTTATAGAACTAAATACACACCATTTTGGTCGACCACCTTTTGCCATTTTTCCGCTAGAGACATAATTCCATCAGTGTAGAACTTTTCTGGTTTCCCGGCAAAAAACTGCGAAAAGTAGTACTCACAGCCTTCTCGCAAAACCAGCCAAGCTTTCCCAGTTTTTCCCGAGTTATCAAAGATGTGTGTGGTCTAGCGTTGTCCTGATGGAAGATGAAGCCCTTTTTGTTGATCAGTTCTGCCCATTTTTTTCAATTGCTTGCTTCAATCTCATCAGTTGTTGACAGTAAAATGAAGACTCAATCGTTCGAACAGGCTGGAGCAGCTCATAGTGATGCTCACGCCGCGAAGTAATGTGATTTGATAGTCACAAGGCCACAACATGGTAGCCGGCTTTATATAAGAAAAGCAGGCACCTGGTAAGTGATTGAGTGATGCTTACGCCATGAAGTGAAGTGATTTGAAATCGCACACAGACACTTCCTGTAGTCCACAAAACATCCAGCTTCTTTCTGTAGACAGCCTTTTTAATTGGTTCAAAACCGTTTGATGATGAATGTTTAGTTCCTTAGCGATATCATGGCTGCTTACGTGACAGTCCTGGTCAATCCTTTGCATAATTTCATCGACTTTTTCAACGATAGGTCGGCCAAAGCGAAGTGCAGCTTTCACATCGACATTTCCAGAACGGAAGCGGGCGAACCATTGTTGTGCTACACGAACTGATGCAGCATCTTCTCAGGGAGAACTTCACAAATTTCATTGGTGGCTTGCTTGGCATTCTTCCCTCTTACATTTCAAAATATAGCAAATTTCTCCATTATTTTTACGCGTTTTTGAAGAGCCGTATCTTTTTTTGGTTGAATAAAGCTTAAAATCTCACCTTTCCAACACTATGTGGTATGACAATATGTGATTGGTAGAACTGGCGATATACGACTGCAACGACGTCTATTGACAAAATGCGAAAAGACTTTTTCGACTAACCAATATTAATCGAAGGAGAGATGCGAATACTATTTTGATGAAGGAACGAATTGGATATTATATATAAGGACTTGATATCACAAGTATTACTTTGGACACTGTATCGTCTTGGAGAGTGTTGAATTTGAGGCCACCATACGGGTGTTGTCAACCCGCCGTGCTGGGCGGCCTTACTTTAACAACTTCTCACTTCGCAATCGTCTTTTTATTAGATTTTCCAACACAGCGATTATACTTAATCACCATTAACACATAGCAAAAGCCATCGGGAGGATAACCGAAGAAATTGCATTCTCGGGCGTATGCGAAAGTGTCATGAAGCGTCGGGAAATGAAATGCATTAAAATGAAATTACAAGCTATTAAGCAATCAAATAATATACTTCTAAATGGATCGTCACACACACACACACACAAACATGCATGAATCAACAACAGCTGTAGTGTCTGATTTTGTTGCTGCCACTGTCAGTGGCATCGTTGTTCGCCGACAATGACATCATTAAGCGAAATTTAATTTTATGTGGAAGCTTGCTCTAGTCGACACACACACACATGCATGCATGCACACATAGAAATAGACAGCTGCAAAGGAAGAGCAACAAGAGGACGACATGAATTTTAATGGACGGACATGCACATTATCACCACGATAAAGCGCGCAACTTCCGATGGCGGAAGCGCGGTGCAGAGGCGAGTGCGCCACCAGGAAGACGGAACTCATGTAAAAGCCATACGCCATACGCCACACGCACGATCCGGCTCATAAGTGCATACACGCTCGCAAAATTGCAAATTTGGCTGCAGTTTGGAGAACAAAAACAAATATGTAACACCCTTATTCGCAGCCAATTGAACTGAAGGTCAGGACTCCAAGCAAACGAGCCAGCGCGCTCGATTTGTCGCTCCGAAACCCGTTGCATTTGTAGCGCTTTCTACTTTTTGAAATGTTTTGACATGATTTAGACTTTTGTGTCTATAGTGTGAGTGTGCCTGTCGATCTGCTCATATTTAGTTGCCACCACAGCTCCTCCTCGCCGGATCCGCCACTTAACTGAAGCAACAATTTACTTGCATTGATGAGCAGACATGAAGCGGAATGGCACGCTCCGTCGTTGCCATCCGTTATGCAGCTTACAAAAGCCGCCTGCAGAAGTTCTCATCATTAACGTCATTCTCCTCGTTGCATTGTCAGCGCGCGCTTCACAAGTAGAAGTGTCAAAGTGATGTAGAGTAATTAAGGCTGACATGCTTCGGGAGAGTTGTTGGCGCCGTTGAAGCCGGTGTGGATGACATGCAAGCGGCAAGAACAACAAACGATGACAATGTGCCGTTGTGGCTGTGGTAGTGTGGCATTGTGGCTGTGGCAATGCCAAATTGTGAATGCAAATGTGTCAGAAGTAATTGTGGCGGAAAGCGCCGATAAGCGCCGCTTGCATTGTGTTGTTATGCACGGGCTTACATGAAGAAGAATTAATAACCGCGGTGGCAGCGCTTCATTGCCTTCGTCTCGCATAAGGAATTCAGTGCGGTCTGACGAACTGGACGTCTGCTGGCTTTGCAAGCGCACACAGCCAACAGACGGTCTTTGCGCTTTCGGAAAATCTGCTTCAACAGAAGAAAACACGTTTCCTTAATACACATTGCATAACACATTGAATTTTGTTAAATATTCGGCCTTTCGCATCAAAAGGACAAACGCAAAATATATATGGAATCGTTTATATGTAACGACTCATGCGTGAGCTTGAGCTGTTATGTATGGATCGTGTTCGCTGTCCTTCCTCTTTGGTTCTAGCAGTATGTCAACCGCGCTGCGGTAAATGTGGACTACTGTCAGCTTAACTCTTTTAGCGGCAACAATTGCAGGCTACAACGGACACCATAGAGCAAGCAATATTGTCCCGTGCCCACGCGGAATTTTGAAGAGATTGCTTGACTACATATACATCGTCCTTTATTGTATTTTTTTTTTTTTTTTAATGTATTAACCTCGTGCTTTAGCCTAATATATTATATGATAGAAAGACGGTAAGTAGTACTGGAGCGCAACTATAACGTCTCTGGCTTTGTAGCGGGCCAAGTACTCTGACCCCAAGCACTTTCTCAAAACTATTTGCGGAGTGTTAAATCCCATAACAACCTCAATAAGCTCGTCGATAGTTCATTTGAAGTAACCCTGAATTCAGAGTACGCGCCTTGAACCGACAGACTGCTATTCGAAAACTGTCTAAGCTTAAGAAAAAGAACAGGTGATCAAATCAAGGAAGCTTCCCAATCTTTTAAAGATAGAATGCATGCAACTATTAATTTCGCACGGTTCACGTCGAAAGCAACAGCTTCTCTACAAAGAGACATGCTCGTACGTACAGATGTATTTACATATATACATTTGAGAAATGATAATAATAACGGCTGCGATGTCAGCAATATATACGAATATATGGGAATGGTTGTCATAAACTATTGCAGCATGTGCTGGGGCGCTTACGCTTGGATGCCGGCAGCAGTTACAGTTACAGAGGTTTCTGTCGCAAGCGCTTGACTGCCGATGCAGACGTAAGTGTTGCGTCCATTGTTTCAGCATAAAATTCACAACAACAACAACTATAATATGAACACACAGCGGAAGGAAGCGCTCAGTGGACAGACACCGCTCCGCAAAACATTTATTGGACGCACGAATGCACAATCAAGCACAGCGCGCCATCGCGCCAGTCAGGCGAATGATTTTTTGTTTTATTGGTTTATATTAGCAAACACGTGTGGAATTAACAAAATATTATTTGCCTGTATTCAACATAAGCGCCCCCCCTCGCGATGTGCCGATGAATTCCCTCCTTCGCACCGCACTCGCCTCTTGAGCTCAAATTCAAACTGCAACGGTATCTTCTGCTAGGACCGCAAGCTTTTACATAAAGTATATATGTGTGCGTGCGTGTTCCTTGAACCGCTTGTTGACAGATTTAAGCTTCAGGGCTGGTACATGAAATAATATATGGTCCACTGGGGCTTCTGAGTTTCTGCCCCACATGCACACCTTACCAACAACAATAAATATCAACCGTACACCCAATAGTGGTTGTAATCGAGCTGCACCAAACGGTGTTACGCCTATAATTTTCATTTTCGATTAAAACTCAATATTTTAAATTATCTACAAAATAAAGACGAAAGCTTTGGCAACCGCCGTTTTTTCCAACATCTTACAACTTCTTAAACCCCTCTGGCAACAAAAAACGTTTTCTAAATGTCTTTAAAGCAACTCGTAGTAGTTTCGGCTAAGAGGACTGGTCAGAAACTTAAATCTTATACCATGAGGTACAATCATCTCATTTGGCACGGCCTTTCGCATAATATCGTGGTGGCTTTTGTTAAACATCCATATGCGGGTAGAGCTTACCTGATGACAATTCGATATGTATTGCAACCCTGGGTGACAGAATAAAGTAAGTCTGTGGTTTCAGCTGGGCCTCTAACACCACCGAGATTAGCGTGTCCATGCCGCACTGGGGTAAATTGTTTCGGCAAGTAGAAGTGCCATTCAAAAGTCAATCTGTTTTTGAGCGTCGGGCTCTATTCGATAAATTTCATAAGCATCAGTTATTTGTAATATGTTTCTTTCGCTTTTTATCTACACGACCATTTATTTTATCTTACTATCACATTTTCAAATAATTCAAAGAACATATATATGTAGGTACATCCAAAGTCAAAAAGTTGCTCGTTTTCCAAAGACTTCACTGCAAACGCTGAAAGAGATAAGTGAATAGAGAAAAGCGGTTAGTGGCATTAACACTATGTTGCAAAATAAAAGTTTTAGAAATGCACGTGAAAGCGAATTTTGGATGCCGAATTGCTCAAGCTAATAGGGTTAGATCCAGCATGAAGAAATTGGATTTTTTAGTGACTGTTATACAAAAATTATGTTGATAACGAAACGGAACTCGTTTCAGACGCCGCCGAACTTCAAACACTCTCGCAACTTTCATGAATTGAAAGGTGGGAAATAATTGCAGATGCCTCTAAAGTTATCCATGCAGGATTCGACAGACTGAGCGTGGCAATTTTGATATAGTATAAGTATAAGGAAGGTTGTACTAGATATATTTTAGGTATAACAAATAAGCGAGGGGTAAGAAATATATTACACTCTTGCGAAAGTAGAATGAAACTAGTTTACAGGCATTTTGCGAATGTAATGTTAGAGGCTGTTTCTTGCTAATTTTGGATTGCTAAAGCCGAAAATGGTAGTACAAATTCCTTAACACGTAGGAATTTTGCGTTGTGGTCAAGGAGTGTGGGAGTCAAACCCCCCACCTTTTACTAAAATGACAAAAAAAGACTGTGCGTGATGGGAAATTTTTGAAATTTGGAAACTCAAATTCGTAGTCAGGATACCTCCAACACCACACACAGGCATCTTAGCACATCAGTTTTGATTGAAGTTTGAAGTTGAATTAAAAGAGTTTTGGTGTGTTCTTTTGCAGCTCGGTTGCAAGCACTGAGGTGATTAGATTCGTGCCAATACATATCATACATACATACATACATAAATGGCAAACCTATTAATTTTCCACATTTACTGATATATTCACACACACATACACACATATCTAGCGAATATAAGATAAAAAGAACAACAAAGCAAGTGGAAAATAACTGTCTAAGTGAGGGTTTAGTGACATTAATACCGGGAGGATTAGCCATTAATCTGTAGTCGCAGAAAAAAACTGTTCAAATCTTTAAAATCAGTTAATTACGTAAGCACACTTAATTTAGTTAACATATAGACACGTGTGTTCTCAGTTTCATGAGGATTGTCAAAGCTACAAAGGCGCAAAATTCGAAATTACTTCTTCGTACTTTCCCGCGACTGCAGATTTTCGCTAAATCACGGATGTGAACGACTGGGTGAGTATTTGCTTGCTTTTTGTTGGTATGTTCAGGTAAGTGGGTTAATGTGAAACGCTTAAAATCACAGCTTTCAAGGGAAAAACCCGCTAGGTGTAAGTACAAGGCAAGAGTTGCCGCTCTTCAGTAGTCCTCGTATCAAAGCCAAGTCATCGGGCGTCAGAGACCATCCACTTAGCTGGCCCACCGATTGCAATTCCGGACACCGGTCCATGAGTATCTGCACAAAAAGCCACAATTAACAGAAATACAAAGGCATAAGTACGGCTACGGGCATGCGGTTATGAATACCTCAATGGATTGCACGGTCAAGTTGGGCGCCAACGTGAACCAGACATCCTCCAATGCATAGAAATCGTGCTCCACGAAAATACTGAAACGTTAATATGTATGTATGAATACGGTTTAATAAATTCGATATACATACATATGTGGCAATATTAATACACATATGTACATTTAATTTTAAAGCTCAAAAAAATTCTGACAAGGTGAATGACGCCCAACTCCAAAATATTAGGATTACACTTACGAATTATTGTACTTACTTAATGATGTCTTCATCCGTGAAATTGATGCTGTCCACGGCCAACCGTTTCAACTGCCTGCAACTGCAGATGAGCATCTTCAGTGAAGTGTTGGACATTGGGCTGCTGAGCATTTCCAAGCCCTCTAGGCATTCAAACCGGTTGCTGTCCTTTGTATAGGAGAGTCCATCCATCATGTAGCAGTCTAAGTCGACCAGCAAGGGGCAGGCACGGACTATTTCGCTTATCTCCATGTGGCCAACACCCTTTATCATGGTCAGATGGCTGAGATTGTGCCCGATTCTGTCGAGCACTTCCATTACTTCGGCGCACGAAAATTTGTAGACTTTCAGTTTTCTTAGAAATGTGCTCGTAAGTACAGAAAGAGATCCGGCTTTAGGCGTGTCCAGATATAGGGATTCCAAGTGCGGACAAGTCTTCATAATGACACGAAGCGTCTCCTCGTCTGTGCCGGTGTCATGTAAATAACGCAGCTTACAAGTAAAGTTCTCGTCAATATTATCATGCACGAACTTCAGCGAAGCGCCCACAAACGAGTAGGTGGAGAGTGTCTCCACATTGGGGCAGTGCTCCAATATTAGTGCAATATCTGAGTAGCAGATATTCTCCTCGCCAGGCATGCCAACGTCCACGACCCTTAACTTATCATTACACTTACCGTGACTGAGCGACTCTATGCCGATTTCGGTGATGTCTGTCTCACCGGATATGTCCAGCACTTTCAGTTGACTGCAGTGTTTGGCGATCACCTCCAGCAGATCATCGTTGGCAATGTATGGTACAAACAACTTGGTCAAATACTTGCATTTGCGCACGATTTCAAAGAGGTAGTGCATGTGTTCCTCTTTGACCCACACCCCCTTCAAGTTAAGCACACGCAATCCGGTGCCCTGGGCGGCAATCACTTGAAGAATCTTCTCATAATACGAAAAGGGGAAGACTTCGGTGACCAAAAACGCAACACTGCCGTTAAGCAGCATTTGCAGACAAGTGAAACGCATATTGGCGTCCAGGTAGTCTGAGCTGAGTATGACCCGCAGCAGGTCTTGATATATGTTCCAGGTGGCGCCAGTCTGCTCGAGATATTGATTGATGTCCACCATCACGATGTCGATGTCCAGCACAACGTCGGGAGCATACTTGGCGTAGCCGATCGTCGAAACAATCTGATTGGCCAGTTCGGCCAAGGCACTATCGCTCAACGACCGAACGCCACACTTTTTAGACATTTTCAAAATTAACGAGTTCTAACGGTTTCTCAGTAATTAAATGTATATATGTACGTAGACCGGTTTGTAATAGCATCCGGTATTTCTCACTCATTTAATTATGGGGGAATTGTTGGTATTAGTTATCCGATTTAATGTGATTCATTCCGTTCAGTTAGACACGTGACTTTCATTTGTTTATAAACATAACAAAGTAAATAAAAACAAATATATGTATGTATGTATAATTGATGTTTACGTGAACTCTCTCAAAATGCTCTCATTACTGCTGTATCTTTTACGCTCTCATTTTCCTCACTGGCGAAAGCTTCTGTCGCAGGGCAAAAGTTACGTCACTTTTTGTTTATTTTTAAAAAACTGTCTTCAAAACTAGAAAAACATATATATTTGCTTGATATAACAGTATGTGGGGTTTTCAAGTATTTCACTTCTTTCAAAACATACAGGTAATGTGCCGAGAATACTAAAAACTAATCGAGTAATGCCTCAAATACGTTCAAAAACCGCCGAATATTTCCTCAAACCCGTGCGCGTAGCCAGAGAACTATGTACATCTTCACGTCTGGCGATCAAAATCGCTACTGCGTTGAATAGCAAAAGCTTTCTGAACGGTATTTTCTATTCTTGAAACGGTAGTGCATATGCACACACACACACACACACACACACTTTTCCAAAAGAAATCCAACTCTTGCATGTCGCAAAAATTTGGGAATGCTCTGAAAGGGAACCAACGGATTTTGTTTACCAGGGACTAGTTAATATCAAATCCAAAGTATCTTTTTGAATACTAGAAGATCACCGCCAGTATAAATTAAAAACTAAAAGACATACTCAATATATATACATATATGTGCATACATACTTATGTATGAGTAAATAAATTTATATTTAACGATTATTTATATGAAATTTTTATTTGTTGTTGCTGTCTGCAGACCAGATATTAAGTGAATGCGGTTTGCAGTTGGAGGCCTGCCCAATTTCGCTCATCTCCGATTAGACTGCAATATAAAGCGATTACTCAGACTCAATCAAACTCAATAAATCTGTGCGTTCGATAATACCATTATGAAATTTTCAGCCAATTAGATTAGTTAATACATAAATGGACTTTAATGAAGCCATGGGTTCTCCTTTGTTTTATACTGGCTTCGCTGCTGCATCAGTGGGCTTATCGTTTCTGTTTTGATCCTCCTCTGATGATTTCGGAGATTTAACCACGCTTTGTGCAGAGGTATCGTACTTCTCTGTTTCTAATATTTGTGAACCACTTTTAACCGAACTCGATGTATTCGTAGAAGATTTCGTGGACGATGGATGTATAAAACCTAGACGAGCGACAGGCAGGGCTGTTCCGGGTGTAACGGGATCAAAACGTAATAACTTGCCAAAAAGTGCATGCTGCATAATTGGATATTTGGATAAAATCTATTCGGAAAGGTGAAACATTTGGATAATTTAATGTTTATGGAATATTAAATCTTTATGGAATTGTTCTTACCTCTTTTTGGTACATTTTCACCAGACCACTGTTAATTTTTGTCCAACTTGGCACTGCAGAAATACTCCATAGCTGATTAGAATGTTCCGCAAAATGTCCGGTTTTTACTTGTTTGATATAATCGATGCATCCTATGAACAAATAATCGTCTTTGTACTCGTTTATTATGTCTTCATCAAGAAAACGCGCCGGATCGAAAGGGCTATTGACTATACATTTTGAACATAAATTAATTTATATAAAATATTATTTGTATTTACTCACAAGATAACTGAGCGCTACCCCAAATAAAAGGAACAAATTGAAAATCGTCAAGAGACCAAACTCCTTGACTACCAGCTGGTTCTAAATGATACTCCTTTTGCAACCTTCTCACAAAAATTAAATAGCTGTTAAACAGGCGGAGGGCGCAAGCTATACTGTCCTCTTCTGTGAGTATTTTAGCTTTGAAGAGCGCACAAAGGAAAAATATAAAAGATAGTTCATGACCAGTTCCGTAGTCGATGCGGACAGAATTGCCAAAGGACTCGCTCAAATATGCTCCTAGTTCACTGAACAGATCACACTTCTCTTGCGGTAAGGCTTCTTTCATGAATACAAATATATCCTAGAACATAATCTTGGGATTTCAATTTCTTCATCAATCAAAATTTGTTATCATGTGATAAAAGATAATAAACTCACGCGATGCATTTTGCGTGCCCAAACACGATAGCCTTTGTTTCCGAAGCGAGTTGGTTGATCAACCGGAGGGGATTCATCAACAAGCTTATTGAGCTTGTCGAAAATGCCCACAACATTCTTCATTGTAGGTGAGATGTAAATATTCGGATCATTAATGCGTTTGCCTTGAATTGCATAACTGACAGCATTTATAAAACCCAAAAGGTCATAGTAAGCTTCCGAACGCTGCCATTTGACTATGTCCTGGGGTATCTTTACGTGCTTTGACGGCTCATGACCGCTTAGTGCTTCGACTAAAAATTAAAATGTATAACAAATTTGGAGAATTACGCAATTCACATTTGTTCTTACATGGGATGTCCGATTTACGAAACTCATCCATTTTTTAAACTCCAATAAATTGTAAATATAGTAAAATAATATTGTCCGGTCTTACGAATGATAAAAAAAATGTCAGAAAATTTGTTTTGTTTTAAGTAACCTTGAAGGTTGCAAGGGTTGCTTATACGACTAAATGTAATTTTTGAAAAAATGTTTTAGAAATGTGCATGAATCTTATTTTTCTTGTTTAGCTTAAAAATATAGATTTTTTTTGCCAAGTGCCGTTATTATTATTGAAACTAATGAGAAGTATTGACGGGTTAACGCAAAAATTTAATCAGTTGTTAATTTATATAAATGCTTTTAAGGGCAAAACAATAGTCAGTAAAGAGATTCATATTTCGAAACAAGTATTTTTAGTGAATTAAATTTTATTAAATATTAAAAAATAATTTATTCCTTAAAAATACCAAACATCATTTACGTTTTCTTTCTACTTTCGTTATTGAATTCAACGCCGTTAAATTTATTTCTCCCATACAACTCTACAAAGTGTAGACGTCAACGAATATAATACCGGCGTATTAGCGTAATTCTTTAAACTGTTTATAAAGTCTAATTCCTAATTGCAATATGATTGAGACGTTGTATAGCTTACCATTCCAAATATTGGTGCCTCCAAATATTAAAATTCGACGACCGACATGGATTCGTAAACCTTCCCCAATGGTTATGTTTTCCATTGTGCTACTGTCGTATTTCCTCGTCACTGGTGGTAAGCAGCCTCTTTTGTCAACGCCTACATGATATACACAGTAAATGTTTTCTTATATATGTATCTGTATAGGAATTATATACGATGTAATTGTGGAGCCACCAAGTGTAGGAGCTACGGTGGATGAACATGGGCATTCTCGACCGGTCGCTTTCATGCCTTACCGAGTAAATGGTCAATATATAATGGAGGGATTGGCTAGCAGTTTTCTGTTCACTATCGGAGGTCTAGGATTCATCATAATGGATCAAACACATATACCAGGAAAAACAAACCTCAATCGTTTTCTTTTAACCGCGATGGGATTTATATTTATACTAGTTTCATTTTTCACAACTTGGCTATTTATGCGTATGAAATTACCCAGCTACTTGCAGCCATAAGAGAAAATTGAAGTTGGCATTGGGTTCTCGAACATTTTATAATACACTTTTGCGATCTACGGTAAATAAATATTATAAAGATCAAAAGCTGTATCTACAATGAACGTTCTTACTTAGTAATTAAACCAACTATTTTAAGTTAAATTGAAAATTTTATTTATCAAATGTCACTTACTAATACGTATTTGTATTGCAATACGATAAAATAAATGCACATTGGAAGTACATAAATTGTGAATCTTTTAATTTCTTAATATATGCACTGTTTTTTCGAATGTTTACAATTTTGATATTTAATACCGTATAATTATAATTCAACTATGATAAATAAAACATACTTATTTTAAACAATCGTAAACCTACGTATTATTATAGGTCTGTATAGAATGAGATATTTTTTGTCAGTAAACAATACTTCCGAGGAAAAATTATTACCTTCTGACAGTAATAGCATTTAATTTTTGTAATCTTATGTGTCACTTGTTCATGAAAAATATTGAATACATTCATGGCAATTTACAATAGCATATGATTTGTAGCTTCAAACTCGAGTTATTTACATATATAATTAAATCACAATGAAATGAAATAATTTGGTTGCAACAACATTCAAATATTCTTGTAAATGTTATTGATAAATACGAATAAGGATAGTTCATAATGGTTTACATAAATAATCTAATTTAGTTGAGATTCATTTAATTCTATTATAAAATATAACAACAAGGAAAATACTACATAAAAATGTGTAACTTTGGGTATTTTTAAAGATATAAATGTATAAATATGGTTTTTATATGCCGGTTGGATTGTTGTGCTGCTGTTGTTGTTGTGCTCTTAAAGTCTTATGCGAAAAGAACTGTAGGAAAGAAAAACCAATTACTTATTATTTTCAAGATATCATCAATCATACTTAAGAAAGTCTCTAGACTTATCAGTGACATGCTCGAATTCCGGAAACGACAAAGCTCCATCATCATCGAAATCTGCTTCTGCTAGAATGCAGTGAATAATCTCTTTCATATCGCAGTCATCTAATTTGTTTTCTGGGCCACATAATCGTTCAATAACTTGTTTTAAATCCGAAACACCAAGCATATCATCACCATCGAAATCTGTTATCGAATTATGTTACATTAATTTAAAAACATAAAACCATATTTCCATCATTTTACCCCAAATGCGGAAAGCGTATTCCGCTTTTAATTTTTTTGGGCAAGCATCACTAAATACGTTCATCATATCTAAAAAGTCTTCAAATGTCATATCACCATCCTCACTTGAGCTAAACACTTTACATATTCGATCGCCGAAAGGGTTAACACGCAATTCTGGATATTGTAATATTTTGCTCATTGACAATTTGGCATTCTTGTTGTGTCCAACTTTTTCGGGAGCAAGGCTTTTAAATTTTTTGTGAGCACTGCAAAGAAATGTAAACTCAAGCGATATTATGGATTTTAGTTATTACTTACAGGAGTATCTCTTTTTTCGAAAAAAATGTCAAGTCCTATAAATAAAAAATAGTTTAATCATAACTCATTTATGCATTGAAGCAATTAACTTCGTAATCTTGTAACTCCTCGTCAGTGAATTGGCTCTTTGTCTGTCCCATTTCGCTTCTTCAAAAGGTAAACGCGCAATTCTCAATTCATTTCAAAAGTATTCACTAATTCTCCATAAATATAAAAAATTTCAACGGCATTTGTGATTTAATTGAAATAAGTTCCCAATAAGGGATACCAAAACAATTTGCAAAAAGATGCTGATGCTGCTACTGCTGCTGATTGCAGAGAACATTAAATTTTGACATTCTCTCCTGTTTGTCAGAAGTCTATACTCTTTGTTTGATTTCTTTATTTACGAATGAGAGACCTGCATAAACGAAAAAACAGGTGATGCAAAGAAAAAGTTAATCCCTTATTGCTTAAATTTTTCAGATAAATCCTGTATTTTTTTCCAACATCAAAAAATATATACAATCAAATTAATAGATAATAATAAATTATATGTTAGTTGATTTAATTGAAAGCCAAAAATACAATAGTTTGGAATTTATTTTCACTTATTTTTAATAAAGTATTCGAATAATATTAAACCCAAATGCAACCCAGTTTCATAGGAAACCAAATAAAACAAAAAAACAGCGCAGAAATGAAAAAGTGAAAGAAATCTTTTCAACAAAAGGATTTCGTGGGGCGGAGTTTGTAATTCTTAACGATGAAACGATACGGTTTCCGTGCATCTTAAGAATATTTTTAATATCATGTGTAATAGCTAATAAAATAAGAATTAGTGTTTTTAAAACCGCTGACCATCTCTAGATATACAGAAAACTGCAGTTCGACCTTTGAGAAAGAAGCATTCGCGGCTGAAAATCAGAAAGGGAGAAACAAAAAATCAACTCGCTGGTGACGTGCAAAACTAGTGAAAATGTTCCTTAAAATATTGTAAGAAATAAAGCACCTTTAATATAGACTTAATGCCCGAGAATTCATAATAGAAGGTGAAGCGCTGAAACGCGTGATATTAATTGGATGAAGCTTGGATTGTCATGAATTGTACCAGTACAAAAAGACTACAATCCACAACAACTACACCAATTAATAGTTCGGAACCAGGGCCCTTCATTTCAGCATCACCATCACCACTTTTAGAGACTCCCTTTATAGATCATAGAAGTAACGTTGGAATCTCAGACTCATCTATACTTACTAGTACTGTTGAATATACTGACTTAAAGAAGAGAAGGCCAACACCTCCCCCAAGGTTAGGAAGGGCCCGAAAAACTACTTCAGCTGCGGCGCCGGCTCATCAAACGCTGATGTAAGTATACCTTTATTTGATGTTTAAAGTTCAATTGATTGTTACTAAACTATTCCAAATTTGGTTCTCAATACATAATATAATTTAATGAACTTAGCATGTTCCTTGCATTAACGTAATCGCTGTTTTCTCATAACCTAGTTAATATTATAGTGCTTAATTTTTAATTGAAGCCACAACATTTGAAAAATTCATAAGGGAGTAGTGTCAAAACCTAATACCAATATGAAGGCTTTTAACTTTTATCCATAATAGGATAAAATCTTTTATATTGAAACTTCTGTAAGGCTTGCATGCAATTATTATTGTTATGAAGTAAATCAACACTAGCAAAAATATCTGAAAAATCTATTCATGTACATATAAGAATAAACGTAGTTTATTATTGAATCAAGTTCTACATAATGTTATTATTAGTTAGTTTATTCATACAAATTTGTTTATTACAACAGACATGTATGTACGTGCTACAAGAACTTATTCAAATAATGGAAAACATGGAATGAATTGAATGTGTAAAATAGACAACGCAAATTTTCTGCTCGGTATTCTCTTTAATGTGACATTTTAACATTTTCTTCTCTACTAACTTTATAATTGTTGTTATTATTTTTGATTCAGTCGCCGAGTTGCCTTTTTCTATTGGCGTACGTCGTGATAACCACTGCTCTACTCTACATAGACTGTTTAAAACGTGCCCGCATCAGTTAGAGCATTTGATCACCCATTGTTCATACATACAGTCGTACCACATTCGCCTTTAATCATTCATTCTTAGCTAAATGTACTTTTATATACCAATCCTGTTAATTGATCAATTTAATGAAATGTAGGTATGCATGATTATTTCAAATAACTGAATGTTTGTAAAGTGAATCTTGCAGAATAGTCTTCAATCAAATAATATTGCATATGAACATAAGAGCATACAGCTGTTGGATGTCCTGGAAAGCATATGTATGAGAAAACAAGCGAAAGCCAAATATGTAAAATATTGATTTTCCACAAGTCTGCCCTTATAACGAATAGTTTATTTAGTAGCAGCAGTGTGTGATATTCGTGTTGAAATAACAAGTTTAATTTATTTTGCAAACATAATTTAGCCAAGTGATAGTTTTACTGAGCGTAATTTAAAGAGGTGTGAAATATTGCTTCAAGTCTCAAGCCACTCTTTTATCTTTCTCGAGCTAAACTAAATCCACCGAAAATGTTCTTAAATGTTTATACATACATTTTAGCATGGTACTGTAGAACTTGAAAATAAATAAACAATTTAAGTTGATTTATTGAGGTTGGGAAAGTACTATTATATTCGTATAGCTAAAATGTATTCAATCATTTGTTGATAATTACATATACATATACCATACATAAGTATTTTGTTATCTCGCAATAAAACCACACATTAATATATCAACCTATACATTTGTGACCCCTTATAAAGTCTAAACACTTTCTTAAATTCATGTCCATTGTGTTATTAAGAAAGAATAGTGCCAATAAAAATTACTGAAACTAACAAGAATGCATTAGTTTCGACTGTTAAATCTCATTTAACTCATTATAAACGTTTTGTAGTCAAGCGATTGCTATAATTATCAAATTTGCGATTGATAATTGTTATAATTTTTTTAGGGGAATAAGTTCAGCTATTAATAATAGCGGGTTTTTGTTCATACATGCGATACTATTAGTATTAGGAACTTATTAATATCAATAAACCCTGACTTAATCCTTTTATATAGAAATTCGTATTCGAATTGTGTTCTTGAAATATGTTTTATGGTTCCAATTTTTTAGAATGTTACTGTCACTATCTCTATATACCTGAGTAGATAGAAATTCGATAAGCAAATCCATACTTTTATGACCACTGTAATAGAGYCCATCACTTGTCTTTGTTTGCTTACACGCAAACCTGTGGGTTTTTGCAGAGTTTTTGCACAAGAGTTAGTCTAATCTTGTTGTTGGTCGAATAGACACATTGGTTCAATACGCGTACTTATTTATATAATATACTATCATTAATCCATAAATAACACAGAGACATTTGATTTAGCATGACAAGGCGTGCGGAATATTTTGTGATTTGGTAAAATTCAATCCGAGTTATTAATATTAACCTGATATGCTGTATAAATCTTGCAAGTGGTGTGGTGTACAAACATACATATGTAGCTCTCAATATTAACCAGCTCTTTGTGTTATTTGCTCATGAATTTACATTTTTTCTTTTACCTACCTTACTTACATTTAGTGTATAATTGAGATTGTATTTTACATATTTATAATTTTTAATTTGAATTTTTGTTTTTATTTTATTGTTTGTTTTTTACGTAAATTCTTGTAGGATAAAAAATATTGAGAGCATATCAACTCATGCGAACGCTGAGGAAAAAGATGAAGAAAAGGAAGAAAAAGATATTTGTTGTGGTGCCAACAGGTAGGTATTCGCATATGGTTGAAATTAGATTTACTTTGCTCCTCCGCTGTAATGAAATCACAAATATGTATGCATTTTGTAACGAATCGTTTGAAATATAACTTTTAATATCGCACTCACCTTTCATTTGCATACTTGTGAAATTCTGCATGCACTGTTTTCGAATAAATATTCTGCACTAATTGTTTTACTCAAGCAATGTTGCCTATTAAGACTTAAATTATTCCCATTGTTTTTCGCAGGAAATCTTCCATCGCCGAAGAGATTGGTGCAGCACAGGTCAATAAACTAAAGCCTATTAAAGAGGGGGCTGAAGATATCAAGTCAATAAACACTAATAATACTAAAACTGATATCGGCGCATCCACTATAGTTTCTAGCGAGGTCCAGGAATTCGGAGGCGGCGATTCGAAATTGGCGAATAATACGTTCTCTTCTACCACACTTAAAGTAGAGACAKGTGTTCTCGTCCCTAACTCTCTTACGACCGAATCAAATTTTGTCCCTACTGCAGCTAAYAAACAAATACAGAGCACCGTTAAATTCTCAACACTGACGGAAACACTTGAATGTGGACTCAGCGACGCTGACAAAGCCGAAAAGGAAAGTCAAGACCTATCCAGTGGGGCCACATCGGACGGTTTATTGAATAAGGCGTCTAATAGCGGAGAAAGTTCACTAAGTCGAGAAAATTCAATTATTTTAGTAAAAAACAGATTACCGAAAACACCGTCGTTTTCAAAATTATCGAGYAGCTTGCAGAGTTCGCTGGGAGCACTTAGCGGCAGCCGCCCTGATGAGGTGAGTTTATTGAACTTGTGTAAACTCTTTTCTATAGTTATGACAGAAGCGTGCGCTTGCTTGGTGGGTGCATAGGTTGAATTTCACGGTGCGTACAGAGTTTTAATTTTGTTCGAAACATTACATTCGCAGTTGCATATTTATAATAAAGCTTAGCATCACTAGCAGACAATATGGGTGTGGTGATGAGTTTGATGTTACTGTCCGCCGTCTGTGARCAATTAACATGTCAGCTTAAACAGGTAAACTTAAAATTCGTTTTATTTTGCATTTCCTCTTATTTATCATGTCAAATCTTCTTGTTAGTTGACTCAACTAAATGTCTTGGTGTAAAAATAAKGGCGGAGTATTTTTCCAAATAAGTAATCTAACCTTGTGCTGCTAAAGTATTGCAAAAGCTCTTTATGAATTTGAACCCATCTATTAGTGTATTTATCTCAACTTTTTACGTTKTGGAGCTTTCATTGATAAGAAGTATATACATGTCATATTGATACTCTTTAGTTCRGGTAGCTTTTTGCAAATGTACAAACATACATTTATCAGAACAATTATTTATTTTGCTATATTTCATAGTATAAACTTGTATCAATTACAAACGTACAGGACGACTGTATCACGAACAGCGATCAACAGCTATGTGCCTCAKTGTGCTTGCTGTGCTTTTTAGTTCTCGCAAGTTGCATACGATTGCTCCGATTTTGTCTGTTTTGCCAATGGTATCATTAGAGAGCGAACTTATCACTTCTGGCATTGGCATTGGTAATAATTGATATCCACTAGTTGAGGCCGAAAGAGTGACAAATAAAATGCTTATTTTTTAAAGTCCGACATTTAGATTTACCAGTCGATTATAGGCGGTTGTGRTGGAATAAAATCAACATATGGCAGCGAGTGAGATTTTTTCGCTTACTCGTTTGGTTTGTGTTTACAAGTAATTTGATATTTGTGTTGTGAATTGCATTATATGCTAGTTTTATCATTGCACCAGTGATCTTCAAACATAAAGGAGTTTGAGCCAAAATAAATTTATTTGTAAAATTCTATAATATTTGCAAAAGTATTATAAGGTAAGTTGCTTGTGGGCTTTTTTACCATGTGAATTATATTATTTTTATCTTCAAATACTACTAATCTTTATCGGTAATTATGGAAAGATAACACAGCAGTTAAATTTTATTTGAACAAATGAACACCTGTGGCACGACGCGTATTATAATTTATGCCGCCATATATTTGGTAGACGGAAATTCACTGTCGGCTCTGTTCCCGAAATCCCCCTTTATTAGATTATGCATTCCCTATACTCACACATGATAATATTAACTGACATTTCGTGTTTGATCTCATTTTAGGACACTATCAGCAAGTCGAGCGATACTTCTGGTGAGCTAGTGCGTGGTATATGTGACGATTCGACTGCTCTTGATAAACCAAAAAGYGGCTCGCGGCTTTCGGAGCGAGCTAAAAAGAAGTCTTGGTACAACGTCCTTTATCCGAATTACAAATCTCGGGCAGAAGATTTCAAAAAGCTTTTCAAAGAAGTACCGTGCGAAGAGCGTCTTATTGTCGGTGCGTAGAAAACTGAACTGAGATCTCAAGTCGATAATTACAGTAATAATTTTTCGGATTTTTTTTTTTTTAGATTACTCGTGTGCACTACAGCGCGACATTTTAGTGCAGGGGCGCTTGTATGTCTCACAGAATTATGTTTGTTTTCATGCTAATATATTCCGATGGGAAACCTACTTAACCATACGTTGGAAGGATGTCACGTCAATAACAAAGGAAAAAACTGCTCTTGTCATACCAAATGCCATTTCGATTTGTACTGCTAAGGAAAAGTACTTTTTTGCCACATTCACAACACGTGACAAGGCGTTTTTGATGCTCTTTCGAGTATGGCAAAATACATTGATGAACAAGCAAATGCTACCGCAAGAAATATGGCAATGGGTGCATAATTGTTACGGCGATGAACTTGGTTTGACCACAGACGACGAAGAAGATTACATTGATCCAACCACAGTACCCCCAGAGAACGAAGGTGATATTGATTATGCATCAGCACTAGAAGACGCAACCTCTATTGTTAGCTCAACCCTCACAAGTGAATACAACACAGCACATTCAACACAAAACGTCAACATAAGCGGTGACAATAGCTCCAGCACAAGCAGTGGCGGCGGTGGTGGCGGTACCAAATCAAAAGCTAAGACATACTTTTTCAGTTCGAATAAATCGATTGCGAACACTTCGACCACWACGTCGGCTAGCGGTTCGGATAACAAAACAAGTGACAATAACRTACGCGAGCGCGAACGCGAAAGCGATTCCAAAAACACAATGAACGCCAAGGAATTAACATTGACTTCGGTGAAGCYGGAAGATGAGGCTGCCAAGTGTAAGCCGGGCAGTTATAATGCGAATGAAAGTAGCAGCGGCACCAGTAAGGAGACAAAAAGCTCAACGCTTAAACCACAACCGCATGAAAAGCGCAAAGTTTCAAAAAGTACGCGTGTCCGTGATGAGGCGGCAAGCAATAATCAAACCAATTTGCCTACAGACGTYTCTGGTTCCAGTGACTCTGAAGAGAATAAAGCTCCGTAAGTTTATTTTTCGAATTATTCTRCTTGTCAATTGAAATTGAATTTACAAATTATTATGTTTCAGTTTTGTTGCAACGGCGGAATGCACATCAGCACATGAAGGCCGTCAATTAGTTCACACAATACTTCCCATTAATGTAGATACGCTGTTCAACTTACTCTTCTCAAAATCCAAATTCCTGATGGATTTCCATGCGATGCGCAAAACCGAGAATATGTTTTTCGGCGAGTGGGTAACTGATGAGGAGGGCAAGAAGACGCGCGCCTTCAGTTTAACAGTGCAGTTATTAGCTTCCGTTGGACCAAAAACAGCCAGGGTATACGAAATAATAAAATGCTCTTGATCATACAGAAAATACATAGGTATTTACTAACACTGTTTTATGTGCATTCTCTGTTACCTACTTTTAGGTGACCGAGACTCAGGAAATACGCGAGTGTAGCAAACCTGGCGAACTATATTCCATAGATGTAACTAGTGTTAACGCTGGCATTCCATATGCTGATAGTTTTAGTGTTTTAATGCATTACTGCTTAATAAGGTATACTCAGTTCCGAAATGAGAAATCAAAATGCGGTGATCCTCTCATTAAAGCATTTTTCGATCGTTTACAGAACCGTTGATGACCATACAATGTTGTCTGTTCATGCGCAAATTAAATACAAAAAATCAATTTGGGGCGTCGTAAAGGGCTTTATAGAGAAGAACACATGGGCCGGTTTGGAGGAGTATTTTAACGCCCTGCAGCAAGCGGTGCAAAGTGAAACCTGCATACCACCCGCCAAGGCAAAAGGACGGCGCCCACGCCGCGGTAAGCACTACAAACTAACAATCAACACTACTAATGTCACTGTTCACGACAAAATTGATCAATATTCGTATAAWAAAACTGCCGTTTCGACCATTGATGCCACCATCCTTTTTGATACTGCCATTGCCACTGCTACTACTATCACCGCCACTACTTTTATTGCTTCTATTCCAACTGCAAAACTTACGTTCACCACAAAGTCCCCCTGTAGTACTGTGAACACCACCATCACTACCGTCACTAACAGTCACAATCGACATAGCAACAGCTCACATCATCAACACAACCAACTCCATTGCTTTAACAGTGTTGAAGGTGTTGATGCTAAACATCCACATCAGAAACACTTCGGAAACCATCATAACCATCACCAAGTGCTTCGTCAATATCCTTGGCTCGATAACCATAAATACGAAATTAGCAACCGACAACTACAAAACTCAATTCACAAAGTCTTACAAGTGCATAAGGAAAATGTGAATTCCAATAGCAATGAAGGTATAATTGCAGTGCCTCCGGTAGATTATCCTTAACATGAACTCCCCTTGCATGAAGTAAACTAATGTTAATTCGGCTTCCTCCTCAATACACAGACTTATAAATCGTTTGCTTTGAGTCTAAATGTGCCATATTAATTTTTTGTTTTCAAATTTTAGGAGAGAGAATTCACCTAACAACTAAAAAACCGCAATTTTGTACGTCATTGTAGCGCTACAGAAAAGTAACGGTTGTTTTTTGCTCTTGCCTCCTCAAAAAAGTGGACTTGGCACCTTTTCACTCCAAGCCAATGAAATTTTACACTGGGTTTATAGTCGTTCGAAAATTATGAGGCCGATCAGTTTGATTTAGTAATTTTTCGTTGTTTTGGTTTTAGCAAAACTCGACTTGCAGTTATGTTTTTCAACGGTTGTTAACARAAACGGTTTCTGGAGCTGGTGCTTGTCGCTATCGACTTGGTGGCCTGCGTTGTATAATTTTAWATGCRGACACAAACATTTATTTTATTTTAAACATGCATACATCACATCCACTGGCACTTACTGTGTTTATATCAAAATTCACCTGCGCATGTTGAAAATGTCCTCTGTCAGTTCCTCATCATACCCTTTCTTTATTTTTTACTTTCTTCTCTAAAGGTACGGCGGCTCAAGTTCGTCCCACGGAGGACGTGCCCGAAGCTCAGACCAAAAGCGAAGCAGTTGAAGTGGCTGTGGCCACCAGTCGACGCAACACCCCGCGGCTACCCCTTGTCGCAGCACAGCAATCGCCAGTTGAAGCAGAGCCACAAAACAAACATAAATGGCTGTCGGTGTTTGTGCTTGCCTTATTGTTTTTCTTAATCGCTCTAAATTTCATCCTACTACTTAAGCTTTGGGCACTGGAAGAGCGCATTGACGACGATATAAGCAATAGCGCGCGCTTACCGAATTTGGCTGCTTTGAGGTAAGTTTTGTGCCAGGTGATACCGATATCGATTCTTATTATTTTCATCTTCCTCTAGGGAATTGCCGAATTCGAACGAAGAGTGGGTGGAGTTGTTGCGCCAGCAGGAGATTTTGCATGAGGCGGAGTTAAAGAAGTGGCACAAAGTGCTGCAAACTGCCATCGAATTGCTGAAAAAGGTGAGCGCCGCGTGCGAATTTATTTACAAGAATGATAAACTAACACAACAGATCGAAAAAATCCATGAGGAGCTCTAGTGTTAAGCTCACAATCAACRGAAATGGCCGTTGCATGCACATGACCATTGAGCAAGTTTCACGTCAATACAGCAATTTTCATAACAGTTATCTATAAAACAAGTGCATATGCATATGTAACCTCATGCYCCCGTAATTTATTGTTAGCTTTCACGAGTTATGAATTAAGGCTCATTATAACCTAAAAATTAAAATGTAGCAAATATACTAATGAGTATCTTATAAAGCACTGATATATGTATGTGTATATGCGTTAATTGCTTCGTTCATAACATAACCTATGTTCACAATCCACTCTGAGTTCTTCAACGCAAGAACTTCCCAGGTTAGTTAAAATCACAAATGACAACAAATTTATTCATGATCCATTGGACATTTGAAAAATCGTATTCAATTAGAGAAATCTATGGTAACAACTCGCGCTGAGCATGCTTCTCTCTTGCCATTTAAACAGACTATATCTGTAACTAATTCTTATAATCTACACCGTACTTGTTCTGTTACTTTTAATAACAATTTTATGCTGTTTCTCTTAATTTATTTGGACCCATTGACTTACCAAAAAATCATCGGCTTTTACGTATCATTTCAGACTGAACGAACATTGGCCGCTCTCATATTTCGATAGACTACTTGCTCTGTGATTGATTGCACAGAGAGACAGAAAATGCAATAGTTAGCGCTAACAAGTAAATCAAGAGAGAAAGAGCTTAAATCAAACCGAACTCATTCAGAATAAAGTCTCCCAATTGCCTGGCTTCAATTCGCTTATTGGCATAAATTTGAGCGGCCTAAAATCGGATTTAGAGAAGCGCGAAGCTTTCGAAGCAATGYCACAAGCAGTTCTTTTCTAGCTGAGCACAGACAAGTGCCACTAGATTTCCGTTAGTTTTTATATATTTCAAAAATTTTGTTGCATATTTCCAACGGTTTGTTTTTATTTTTGCTGTTTGCTAAGCTAAATTTGTCTATTTAGTTTTACTTAAAAATACTTAGCTTAAACCTAATTATGAAGATAAAGTGCGATTTGTTGCTTAGACTTTAGTTTAGTTAGAATTAGCAATTTACAAATTGAATATATTATAAAGATTTAGTATGTACATATATATATATATCCAAAAGGTACCGTTGTATTTGTATTATTGTAGTATACTGTAAGCCTAAGGTATTATTGAGGTTATTTGCCAAGCATCGTCAGCCGACTTATTGTTAACCAAAATTGTAGTCGTTTCAGCAGCGTCTAACGGGTTATAAAACGCATGGTTTTATTGTTGTTGTAATAGCAATTTGTTTAAATTGATTTGAGCGTCGTTTCCGTTTTCGAAGCTTTTCAATACAAGCAAGCAATAATAAAGCCAGGCACTCAAGCACACACCTGAAAATTTCCATCGCGCGCAGAAAGCAACAAAGCAATAAAGCAATAAATGGGAAACCACATACATACCTATAAATGTGCGTGTGCTTGAACGAAATCTTATTGAGCCCGAYTATTTTGCTGGATTATCATAAGTGTTAGTACGTACGTATATATTTGTAATATTTTAGTATATATATTTTATATATATTATATATTTATTTTTGTAACGGATATTTTGAAGCTCCATTTAATAATGATATGATTAATAATTGCGTAYGAAAAAGACAAAAACATTTGGGAGGCTAGCTGGAAAATACATATTCATAGCGGTGTTAAATAAACTGCATAACTGTTAATGAGTGAGGGAAACCTCGAATAAATAGTATTGTTGCAAACAGAAAGTATCTCATAAATGTGAAAAAACGCAAGTGCATATACATATGTAAGTTATAACCCAGGCCTACAAAGACTTGGGGGGGCCAACGGTTCAAATGCGTGTCATTTTTAAAATTGTACTACGTTAGTGAAGAACCGTAATTAGAAATTTGAAAATTACTGTCGCCCCGCAATTTTAGAAGATAGTGGTTTGAGCACACCTAGCTAAAACAGTTACATATGTAAGTAAATATAAGCGACTTGGCCAATAGCAATAACTTTGCAATACGCAACGGCAGCTTAAGTAAATTAAAGTGTTAAATTTATACAAATATTGTCAATGGAACTCAATTGTGTAAAATTCAATAAAAAAATATACTGAAAATCTTTAATTATACAAATAAAGTTGGCTTTGTTTATAATCAATGGAATCATTTCACAATCCTACACCTTTTCTTATTGGCGACTCAGCCTAAATGTATGCCACAAATTTCGATTTGGTTGGTGCTGGAAATTCTCAATACAACATAAATCTASATGTGATGTAAATGCATACACATACAGTCGGACCTCCTTATAGTGAACTTCCATCAAAGAAGCTCTCATTATAATGAATTAATTTCGAGACACAGCTGCGGTATGATTTTGTCTCCATGTAGTAAATTATTTCAGATACCCAGAAATAGATAAAGTGTTATAGGGGGAATCTCAAAATTCAAATAGAGATTTCAGCTTTGGAGTTGTAATCCCGGAAGATTGTAGTTAAAATGACACATCGAAGCAACGTTGCATTAAAAAACAGTTATTGGCTATGAACAAAGTTACAAAAGGGAAATCAAAAAAAAAGTAAATTTGGAATTCATGTGTTGCTTGGAATGTCTATGTTAAACCGGAGCAATTGCCAACTGTTTCAGAAGGGCAAGATTTTCAAAAGATACCATGCAGAATCCATCTGAGCATTAGGATGATGAGGTTCTTCTTTCAATATCAGATTTGACGGCTTTGGAGTTTTCATTGAAAAATGTAGCAAGCATCAAAACATCATTCCTCGGACGTTCTAGAAAATCGCGGAGTTTCAGCTGGACTTGGTCATAATCAAACAAAAATGTTAAAAAAAAAATGTAATAAACAATATTTAAATTTTTATAGCGATGAAGGCGATTTGGCCGTTGAAGGAAAATTGACAGATACTGATGAGGCATTACCTAGATTAGAACAAATTTCTTCATCCATAAACTTAATTAGAACCTTTGTGGAAATGATGAGTAACTACCAAGTGATRTAATTACCTCTAAATTATTTGAAAGATTTTGTTCAAAGTGAGAAAGGGAAGAGTGTAATTCAAACCAAATTTACTGGTTATTTTAAATAAAGCTGGACAAAAAGCATAGTTTCTAAATAGTGAGGTGATTTTCAGGTCCCGAGCGAGTTCACTATAAGGAAGTTCAACAGTATATGTACATATATACATMCATAAGTACATAAGTACATACATAAATGGAAGAGGACTCTACATGCCACTGAACAGTGCGATCCAAAAAATAAATACTTAATCGTAAAAGTTTTCCAATTTCAATATACATATGKATGTACATRCAGACAATATGTACATACATATGTGTGTGTATGGATAAGCTGCAAAAGTCTTTATTTAATATGTTTTCGTGGARAATATGTTTGTAAGTTTGCTTCGGGAGTGTGAATGTACTTAGGTACATATGTATATGTATGTATATACGTATGTAATCATATGAGACATCTTAATAAATAAGTATAAATATACATACATACATACATACATATAATAGCTTATCACGATTTTTTGCGAAACTTTTGTTTTCGCTTTGCTTGCTTCGAGTTCACTGCACGATTTCGGCTGATAAGAGGCTATGAGTAGCAGAAACTATGGCCGATAGAGATCAACTACTGCATACATTAATACATCGTATATACATATGTACATACATATGTACGAAGCGATCATTGATCTCATAAATAAAAGTATTTGTATGTATGGATATGTGTATATCATAAAAAAATATGTACACATAATACATTAAAGTACATACATATGTATCAGAGAACTGCAACGAGTAATAAATTTGTGTTTATACYTAAGTACTGATCCGTTACTCTGTCTGATTCTGCCAGTTCGGTTCATGTACACGAAGCGCACCGTTTGTCTTCAAATCAGCGATAGAGAACAACTTTGAATCAATAGCGATCAGTTTATACCTGATTTGCTAATGAACGTTGGCAGCAGCAGAAAATACCAAACTGATGCAAACTCATGCTTCAATGATTGAAATGATCGACAGCGTTCGGTTTGTATATCAGCCCCGAAACACKGATTTAGTCGGGCACTTCTTTTCTATTTCAAATACATATGTTTGTAAGTATATGTATGTACGTACTCGATGGAATTTCCATTGTTTACACATCGAAAACTTGTARCCTGCGCACATTTTCAAAGCTGATACATTTTTTGCCACACATGATTCAAATCAGTCCAGCAGAAAAYTGTTGTGGTTTACTGTACTAAAAGATTTACCCAAAGATTTACTCGAAGATTTACTTACATATATGTAGTTTACCCAAAGTTTCACATCAATTCAAACAATCCTCGCAACGCTATGAACTGTCATGATCCGGTTGGAACCGAAGCCAGCCATACCGTTTACTCGATCGTGATTGCCGAAGAACATATTGTTCGYGTTGCATCAGATCAGTTGACGCTGGCGGCGACTCGTATTGATTAACAATGTTGTCTATGCTGCGCTGAATTGATTCGATTGTGTTTTTGGCACGACTGTTTGTTGTTGGCTGCAGCTCTCTGATATGTACATATGTATGTACATATATTCCTCAGTTCTACGTATCTGTGGCCTCTTATGCTTAGAAATCATATAAATATGTATGTAAATATATACATATGTACCAACATATGCATGTATGTACATATAGACTCGGAAGGATTGGTGATTACTTATTTCAGTGACAATTACGGTACACTAAACAACGTCAAAATCTCAAATTGTGAGATTCGTAAATATACCGTTTGCCTTTGCAGCACACAATATGAGCGGCAATATAATTCTCATATCAGCTCACGCAACAACAACAGCAAATTGCTGAATACGCATGGATTCGAAATTTCAAGTTCAACAAGTGCGACAACTGCGAATCCACAAACAGCCATACGCACATGTGCACATATACATATGTACATACATACATACATACAAACAATATGTAGGCAGTTATGCCATTTSTACAGATATAAATACATATGGGTATGCTTACGTTTGTATGTAAATTTAAGAGCCATAAAACAACACCGGCCATCAAAACAGCCTGTGGCTAGCGGCGCTTTGAAGCAGCAGCAAATCTTATCAGAATGTTGCAAAAAACGAAAATAAATAAAATCGCCAAACGGCAAAACCAAATAGAAATTAGAGAGTCTCACAAAAGTAAAAAGCAAATTTAAAGCACATTGTGCACGCAACGCTATAAAAAGTCTACGCGTGCTCACACACACAYGCACATGCTCATCTAAGTATGTAGTTGTGCAGAGCAATTTGATTGTGACTTTGTGCGTATACGCAACGTGTCAGTCGAACGGTACTAGACCCCCACCGCCGGCGCGACCGCACACCAAAGCGCTACGCACCGCAAGCCGACATACACACACACACACA
>NW_017534952.1:382887-467217 GCF_001853355.1 Bactrocera latifrons
ACACACACACACACATCCAGCGCGGTGCTGCTGTTGAAGAGCGCGTCAGCCGTGGAGCTGCCGGTGGGAGAGTTGCTGAGCGTGGACAGCACGCCARTGTGCGTGGGTTTGTTTGTATGTGCATTGTATGTCGACGTTCGTCTCGCAAGAATTGCGTTCTTCAAATYATTTCACAATGTCACGCACATTCCACTGACGCACGCACACACTTGCCAGCGTCGCATTGATAAGAGTGAATTTTATTCATGCTCATAAAATTTATGAAATGTACACAGCCACATGTATGTATGTATGTATACATAAGATTGTAAAGACATACTTATTTCTCTTCATTTGCTTTCGTTTTTCACCAAAGACGGACACCAACAACAAAAGTCCATAAATAAACTTAGAAAATCATCGTTACTGGTAAATTTGGTGGCTCGCAATTCGAAGATCCAGAAGTATCCAGTGGAACATACAAGCACATAGTACAAATGTATGTACATATGTATATACATAGATGGAAGCAATTACCTACATACATATGTAAATATAATCAGAAGGTACTCTCATTAACAAACTATTTAGCTCGACGTTATCAAAACAAATTCGGAAGGTTTTCCAATAGAAACCCTACTTTTTGTTTGTAGGCCTTTTGGCCTCTTTTTTCTATTATATTTTCAATATAATAGATATATATATATATATTTCGAAGTCCACATAAAATTTTGTGTTTCATGTCTTTAAGATGATAAGCTGACTCGACCGTCGGGGACACATGCTGAAGTTTCCCTCAAATAAGTGGAAACATCTTCAACTTATGTACTCATCTGGCAACAAATTCTTTAGAAGCTTCCGCTCAAGGTGCCCAAAACTCATTTTCGCATCTAGTTTTCTGAATTTTTCACAAAAATCAAAGTATTCAAGAAGCCGTAATGATCGTGTCCAACTTCCGCTTTGTGAGCAATAGCTAAGCAGTAGCATAAATCTAACTCCCCTCACTTCCCTCTCTGATGTGCWTTAAACAAATGCGCACGAATTGACTTTTGAACGCCGGAAAGTCATTGCCACCGAACCTGCGGTCTCAACGAAATTTATTCCGCAATCGTCGCACTGGTCGGCGGCCTCTTTGGTGATCTGAAAGTAAAACTATAATAAAAACAACTGCGATTTCAATGATTCGAGCGAAATAGCTGCGCATCTAACGAAATTTGCATTTCCATTTGCATTTGTTTCATTTGTTGCAATTTCATTTGCAGCATTGTTATCGTGGCTTTGGCGCCCCTTTTGTTGTTGTCTGTTAGGAATTTATTTWAAAAAAAATGTGTGCATGCGTGCGCATATCGACGACACGTARCTAATGAAGGCGGAACCTCATGAATAACTGGGCCCGGATTCTAAGCAAGAGGGAGGCGATCGTTAGGGTTCATGAGTACTTATTCGCTGGAATCGCTTGAACAATTAACAAATATAAGTTCTCCACTGCCTTTAATGCCCAAAAGTCCCATGCAACGGAGAAAAAGTCACCTTTAAATGAGTGTGCAAAATTTAATTAAGCACCCACACAGGCACACGCCCATAAACATGCTTATGCGGCCTCGTACATAAGAACTATATGTAAGTGTTATCTTAAGCTAAAAACTCGAAGGAAAAATTTGCATTCATATCTCCAGCGGAAATCTGGTATATAAGCCCTGGCACTATTTTAAGGGACCAGAACGTGAGAAATTGTATTAGTGAATTAGTTGATCTCCAATAGATGTCGATGCCAAGGCTCCCATATGAGGTGCGTAAAGTGTTTTAGTTTGCTCGAGTAAAGGTAAAAATTAACGCAATTAACTCGACGTTTAACCGAAGTGACACTTTGCATACATGTGCACATATGTACATATACATATAYATATATATATGTACATACGTATTTGAATTAAGTGACAAAGAAGTGGGATTCGAGTTCGGTGAATTGCATTGAATATTTGCACTAGTTTTCTTAATTTTCCTGCTGCGATTGGCCAGAGAATGTGTGGCTTGCCGATTGCAAACAAACAAACACGAAGTGATTTCTCTATCTATTTGGCCAAGAAAAACGAAGCAAASATTTATGGTTCAAAGTTCTTACAATTTGTTTGATACGTGAAATGAAAATATTTGTTTAGCTGTGAAAGTTTTGTYTATTAACAGCTAAGGACTAAATCATAGCGAGAAATGCATCTATTATTATAAGGACTGCGTATTTACTTTTCATGTGTGTCTTTTAGATTAACGGATTTTATGTCCTTGATATTTTAAGATTCACACGCGAAAATGTATATATTCATACATACATAYTATGYATATATAYATACATACATACATACYTACAAATARCCATTATTATTTCACTTTTCTGCTTTTTCAAAATATATCTCAAAATACCTGAGAACCGGTTATTCAGCACGTGCGAAAGCTTTCACGCCGAAAAGGCTTAGAACGCCAACCCTTATGTGGGAATTTCTTTCCCGCTCCGTCCAGGCAAATATTTTCAAATACTCATTGTGCAATATAAATATTGYCATATGCAAGAAACACGTTTCTAAGGAATTCAAGCTTCCTTTGTTACCTTTGCTTTCCAAATTTTCGCACCCCTTTGCCCAAAGCAAAAAGTTTTACGATCATCAGGAAATAGAAACCAGCTTTTGCTAATATCAGCTCAATTAGGAAGAGCGATATGTGAAWTTCTCTTAACTACCGCTCTTATCATCTGTATTTATTACCTCTCAATTTTTCTCTCTTTTCCCTTCAAAGAGCGTTCGTACACTCTTAAGTTCACCACAGTGGGAAAGTAAATCAATTTTCAGTATTTCCTGCACGCTTCCTACTAACGAATTGTAGAGCTCAAGCCGTATTTAAAATCTGAGAGCAACGCTTAAATGCAGATTCACAAGCATGCAGTCGCGCTTAACATTATATAATTTGAGTGTGCGTGTGCCCTCTGCATGCAAATGTCACTGTGTATGTATGTATGTATCACCGGCAAATAGCAAAGCAGCGCTGCAAACGACGTCCATTCATACATACATACATATGTACTTTATCTTTATATATATGTATGTGTATAAGTTATGTATTTAATGTTATAACAACATACATATGCATGTACATATGTATCTAACGCGTAGCATGCATATTTACATGCGTACATRCATACATACATATGTATGTACATATATCGCTGGATACTTAATTTCGTGCGCATCCTCGCACATACACCTGTGTTCATGCGGYGCGCATATGTATAGCTATACAAATCTACATATACATGTGTATGTGTATGTGTGGCTGTTGAAACCAAGTGCGATTGTGTGGCCTGTCATAAAACGCTAAAAACGCGGGAGATATCTWCGAAAAGCGCTCCAACAACAGACTGTCACTGTGTTGGTGGGAGAGTATCGCCTGTAAATGTAAGCTAAGAGCGCGCAAGTCTCCCCTGTAAGAGCGCCGGCGTTGGGCTCCAAAGCGCACCGATCGACAGAGGGGGCATGCCGGGTGACGGCGCAGTCAGCCAGTGTCCATGACTCGCTGAATGGCCGATGTGCCAGGGCTTGAATTAAATTCACCGCATACAGACGTTCAGTGGTCTTTGACGACGAAAGACCAGATCAGTTGAGATCACGTTCAGCTCGGTGGCACGACGCGTTCAAACCAATCGCACACCACAAGTACCTAATACATTAACAATAGCAACGCCTGCATACGAATATTCAATAACAACAAATATCGATCAGCATCAGAAAGAAGAGAAGAATTATCGCAGATTGAACGAAAGAAATGTAAATAACTAAAAATACCCAAGTGCATACAAACAAACCACCAAAGATCGGGAAATAGTTTGTCTCACTTGATTTTCCGGTGGAATACTTTCATTCTTTTTGTTGGTTGTTTTTATCTTTGTTTATTTTGCTCCAACACACATTTTCCTTGTTTGTCATTGTTGATACAAAAAGAATACACGGCGGTGTAGATATGAAAAATTCGATGTGGAAATAATTGTGAGCGCGCTTAAGTGTAAGAAAAGAAAAGGAAAACGAAAGAAAAAAACAAAAATCAAAAATGCATAAGAAGAAAGTATAAATGATAAATATACAGAGAAATTCAAAAAATTATAAAAATACATAGTGAAATATATTACAGAAGAACGTGAAAAATATTTACATACATACATGTATATATGTATATAAATGCATATGGATGTATGCAGGTGTATGTGACAAAAATATGTCAGTTGTTGAGAGTGAGGTATGTGTGAAATTCCTGCAACAAATAAATTAACGGTGCGTTTAACATGATTTTTAGAACCAATGCATTTATATATGTACATATGTATGTGGGCTAATTGTATGTATAAGACATTTTATATGCGTTTATATTAAATACATATGTATGTGTCACCGAGTTCAATAAATATGTTATTATTCCCTTATATATTTCTCCATGCACACAGGCCTTTATATACATTCCAAAAGTCTATACTAAATACTTATGTATTTGTGTTTAGACTTGAGTTTTAGATGAGGCGATTTTTTAAGCAAAATAAACGTTCAGGCACCTCGACAAACGGCGTGAAATAAAGAAATCCGAATWATGTTGAATAACATACTTARGGCTATATTTATACATACATAMATATGTATSTAAAGTATATAAACTTACAAAGCCTTTCCTTGTACTCTTATCAGTGGAAAAGGGCGGTCAGGAGATTTGTCTAAAAYGTGTTATATATGCTAATAAAGTCACCTGTGCGGGCTTCCTTCAAACAGAGAAGACGAAAGCATACATATACATACATAGATATGCCTATAAAATTCTTTTATTCCGAAATAAATGCAAAACTAGAAGGAGTTTGAAATTTAGTTTGATCCTTTYGGAACAATACATTCTTAGAAACATACAAAGTCACATACTTATGAATACATCTATGTATATACTTACACAGTGATGAAAAAAACAAAATCACACAGTTCATCATACAAGTGTATATATATGTACGTACCTACATACATATGTCTGTATATGCAAAGTCTAATTGCCTATAAGTGAAGGGGGTGGGGGCTACATTGGTTCAGTCTTCTATTTGGCGACATAATTAAGTTTCCCGATCTTTAAAGTTGCAATAAACCGTAAATCTGTGGCACAGAAACAAAARTAAAGACGTAACAACGTAACAGCACCAAAAGTGTACACGCCGCACAGCAATAAAGGGGTGATAATGATTATTTCCAAAGATCTCTTTATATTCGGCGAACAAATTTTTGCAACAATCATCCCAGAAAGCGGATCGTCACCGACCGCACAGCAACAACCGTCAGCGACAGTGCAACAACAACAAGTATCGTCGCAGGATCCAGTCGCAATTACAAATACAACAACAGCATTTACGACCGACATCGAGGCAGCGACTGAAATACTGCCCACTTTGAATGAAGTTGATGCAACAACAAAATCAACAAAGAAACCACCAACAAAGGAACTCAGAAGCAGTGCAGCAACAACAGCAACGATCGCCATCGGAGCAGCTGAGTCCAGTGCACTTTTGGAAGCAAAACTGCATCAAGACCCAAAGGAAGTGCAGCTAAGTAATATACAATATTGCCATCAATTGCAACAACAACAGCAACCGCAGCAGCAGCAGCAGCAAATGAGAACAAGAAGCAGAGAAAGCCAACAAAAGAGCCAAAGCGGCGGCGAAAACGGCTGCAGGACAAATAAGTTGTTGTATACGAATAGCACGGGAAAGCGACAACAACAACAACAGTTGCAACACGAACGCTTGCTGCACAGTTTCGGCACGACGGCCACGACCGCAACAACGACGACCGCGCCAGCGACAGGAAACCACGCGGCGACATCGGTGATCATTCAGCTAGAGGAAGACGCCAACGGCAAGAAGAAGCCATTAATGAAGAGAAATTTCACAAAGATAATTGCAAAGCCGCTAATTGCAGCAACAGCCACCACTGGTACTAGCATTGGCATTGGCAATGGCAGTGGCGCGGACACGAACGGTGGCACGGTGACGATCGCAGGCATAGACGCAACCTCAACAGCGGCTATTGAGGAGGCAAATCAAACAAGCGATTTCGCAATACACGAGGTAACGCCGCTGCTGCCAGCCGACCGAACTGAAGTGCAAATACAACAACAGCAGTCGCAGCCACAGCCACATTCACAGCAACAATTGGAGCACACAATCGCCGATCGTCGTCTACAACTGCAACTTCACTTGCCGCCGGCAGAGGAAGGTGTTGCCAGCGACGATCTGCCAACCGCTTCGACCACAACAACAATCGCCGCCACTTCCGATCGCGGCAGTTACGACACGACCGCTGTCGCCGAGTCACCTTTTGCCGGCCACAATTCAAGTCTGAACTCCAACGAGGATTTGCCGTCATTGACGACAACAACAACAACAACAACAACAGCAACAACCGCTACAATGAACAAAGTCATTTTGGGCAACAACACAAGGTTGGTAACATCATTTCACATTTTTATGATCATTTTCACACACGCGCACACATACTTGCATGTACATACGTGTGCATATGCAGGGTTGTATGTGTGCGCTCACTTATTTCCTGTTTGCGTGCAGCTGATATTGCTTCCACTTGTATAATACCTGCATGCGAACACAAACACACGCACACACACATGCGTGCAGCTCTATTTGCTGTTCGCCGATACACGTTGGCGAATTAGCAATTTGCAGCTTTATGCCTCCACATGCATACCTACATGCATCTGCTGTACGTTCGCCACTGCCGTTGGCTTGCCGAGGAATCGTCATTGTACCTGCAAGTGTGTTTGTATGTACTATATGTGGCGATGTGTGGTTTGCCGAATGAGGCGAATTACTTGCGGAAATAGTAATGCACTTGGGTTGGGCCTTAATTACTGCCACAATGCGGGACAAAGTAATTGCTCGTTGAGATACATACATACTTACATTCCGTACATTTGTTCGTCGAGTTAGCTACTGTTTGATGGACGATATACATACTGTCTCTTATACACATCTAGATGTGTATAAGAGACAGATGCGGGACAAAGTAATTGCTCGTTGAGATACATACATACTTACATTCCGTACATTTGTTCGTCGAGTTAGCTACTGTTTGATGGACGATATACATACACGTATTTGGACTGGCGGCCAGTCGAAATGAAGAGAAGGATTTTTGCCTTTTCGGAATTATTTTTTATGTAATCACAAAAGTAGAATTCGCCGTTTCAAACCAAAATCGAGGTATGAATATTTTTCCTGCGTTCGATGGGTTTTCATGTGAGGTAATTCTCAGCCACAAATGTGTGTCATCTATAAATATGTCTGTACACACATACCCGCACCCATACACATGAGTAGTTACTAAGGCGCTTTTACCAAAAGCTCAATTTGTTATTACATACATACATGTGTATAAATGCATAGCTAACACACACTGCTGCAGCAAGTCGTCGGTATATTTGTGTTTACATTTGAACGAATGCACATTCGTTCTCTTCTCTGTATTCTGTTTTCTCCATAATCTTGCCGAAAATTTGGGTTAACTTACAAGCAACTGCATAGACCATACATACATACATACATACATACATACATATGTATGTATATAAATAATAACAAACGCACACAAGCGGGCGCATATTTCATTCAATTTTAAAGGCAGCACCACAAAGTCGGAGGCTGAAACAGATGCAGTCTGCAGCGGATTGCTGCTATAAAATTGGAACGCATTGTGATCTGCCTTAGATATGTACCACACAGTTTACGTTTGTATGTTTATTTGTATGTGTCTGCAGTAACCAAAACGCAGAAGCAGTCAACGCAGAAAAAGAGGGGAGAGTAAACAACAGAAGCTGCAGAAACTTGAAACCCTGCTTAACATTCCTCATTTCAGTGGAATTGGCACACATTTTGTTGTTGGTTTTGATTTTCTGCTTTGACATAACTCAATACGTGCGCACCGTTTTGGCAAAAAATGCATGTGCACACAGAAATGTTGCAACCCTTGGTTGAATTAAAAGTGAGGCCAAACAGCGGATCTGATAGGATCCGAGACTCTGAAAGGGTTCGCAGTTACAATAAAAACGTGTGTCTCATCAAATGCTGCCGTCCCTGCGAAATTTTTGCCCAAATATATGCTAACATACATACATGTATAAATATATTTCTCAAACCTATCTTGAAGTGCATATACGAGTATAATCATAATCTCACATACTTGCATGGGCACATGCACGTATGCGTATTCAACCGTGCGCAAAGTGTATATATGTAAGTGTGGCAAAGTCGAAAAAGGTGCATCGAAACGTAAAGTAAACAAACAAGAAAGTGCAAGGAAAGGCACGCAAAAATACTCGTTTTTCAGCTGAATTGACCATCCCTTCATGCGGCTCAGCCGTCGGCCGCCACCATATCGACTCTTACTAAACTGCAATMAAGGATGAGGGACGACGAGTGAAGAAGGGGGCGACGAGAGCGAATGATTGGGAAAATGGGGAACCTGTTGGCGAATGAGCACACCGCACAGCATGCAATGTGCAACATGCAAAAACATCAACATCAACACCGACAACAACAACAACACGAACAACAGCAGCAAAAAACAGCACCAGCTGCAACGGCAATTATAAAAATAAACAAACTTAAAACGTTATTAAAGAGTTTGATATTACAACAAAGCARCAGAAAACGGAATGGTGAAAAAATCGGAAATTTTATGAGCTGGCATTCTGAAATGGACCCCATTAGCGCACACAGAGATAATTAGTATGTACACATGTTGGATGAATACCGGTACTCATATGCATATGGATGCAACTGAAAAGGGAGTTCTGTGCGAAACAGGGGTTACTGCAAAGTGATACAAAAAGGACCAAATTGYAGAGTTAACACGCCGAAATGCGACATATACATATATATGCACTTACATGTATGCATGCATGTATACGCATGGTCCAATTTCAAGCCAGGTTTGAAGTGATGCATGTACACACGTATGGGCTTAACAAGTAAGCAARCGCTGCAACCAACAATAACATGAACATCAACAGCAATAGCAACAACCCACTTAACCAAGCTGRCTTTAGCAAGCCACTTTGCGCGAATCTGCTATCCTCGATGTTGGCTTGATGTCAGCCATTAAATCTGTTGTTGCTGCTGCCGGTGGCACTGCCACTGACAACGACGGCGCCGTCGATTCAACCGTGATTTTCTTTTCTTCGTTTTGTGTAATGCCGCCGTGTGGCAAACTCCGCAAGAAGTGGGTCAAATGTGCACCAATTTTAGCCAATTGCAACAAACTGCCGATCCACAAACCCTGCAGCCAAATCAACCAGATATAAACTGCTTTTCATCTAGTACGAACCACACTCGTCTCTCGTCTTTTCATTAAAGCCACCTGCAGATTTTGCCTGCTGATTTCCGACGAGTGCAGAATTGCCAGATTTTGGTCAAAAACTTACCAGTGCCAAACTAATAAATAATAAAATGACTAGTGGGCAAATTTCTGCCACAAATGGTAGAAGTTCGTTGATTTCCTGTCGAGTTGGATTTCTGACGGGAACTTCTGGTTTATAGCTTATAGTATCGCCTGACTGGTTTAGTCCTCGTTGAATTGAAGGAACAAAATGAAAAAAGTAGCATASTTCAAATATGTAACAAAAAGCTATTTGGAAGCAGAAGAGCACTAAATTTGTGGATCGGTTTACTRACATTCTYTTGTCACACACTTGTTGGCATACATCAGGGTTGCTTACCACATTCAMCTTACAGAGTTACCTCACATTAAGGTGGTAGACAATATCAACCCATCGTGTCTTGGGCGAGCTTCTCCAAAATTCTTATTATCCGCTCGAGATGTCTAAGGTAGTTACTACACGCCCAGCCAGTGGCTTGCAAAATCATCTCAACATTGGCTTGTGTTATGGTTATAAAGTAACCCGAAACGTGCTTCGTGATACGTGCGTATGTATCCCGATTGCAGCGGCTAAGYTGCGGTGCTGACGACAGCTAATGCCATTTCAGCAAAAAAGTAATTGCGAAATCCAGAAAGAAAACAAATCGAAAATCAAATCAATCAAAAAATAAAAAGTCAAAAACAACAAAAACAGCTGTAACATATGTAGAGCTTGTCTGTACACACGAGTATGCAGCCGTAACGCTCGTAAAAAGTCGCCTTTGCATGCGAGATGTGTGCAAGCAGATGCATATATGTATGTATGTGTGTACATTGATTTGGTTTGGTTTGCGCAGCGACACATTCAAATAAAGATCGTGCAAAGTGTGAATTTGCAATTGCGCACAATTATTGGCAATGAAGATGGCAAAGCTCATAATGATCTAGGCGGAGCTGCGCGTTTGCTGAACTGGCCAGAGCGGAGCTGAGCGCTGAGTCGTAGGTGGGACTGCTGGACGGCGGTGTCTATTGGCCGCTACCGGTGAGCAGCAAGTGCAAAGGACATATTACAACTGAGATCAATACACACACACACATTTGAATTCACWTCACATGCATGCATGTGCATACATGTATGTATGTACGTAGGTGTTTGTGTATTCTTTATTCTCAATTAAGCAAGCTTTTGTCGAGTGGTCGTTTCGTTGTTTGCTATTGTTGGTGCTCAATTTTGCCACAATGCATTGCCATTGTGCGCTGATGGACCGGCTGGCAACTGGTTATATGCGCATTGTGTACATATACATACATATATGTATGTACTATAGTTATGTACATATGTATGTATGTGTGTAAACACTSACATGTCTGTATGTGAGCGAGTGAAGCACGTCGTTTAATGAAAATCAGTCACTCAGTCAGTCTGTCAGCGGCTGGAATGACACATAAATTACGATAATGGTCCCATGAAATTCTCATCTCGATACCCAGCCACAACACAATTACAATAATTACAAAAAACTCAGCAACTGTTACAAAAGCTTTACCAATTGTAGCTGCCAAATGCATGCGCGCCACTTGCACCACAACCAAATATACATACATCTATACGTATATATATTTATTGCAGAGTATGGAAATTTCGTAATTTTGGGAGCAATCTCGTGTACTGTTATTAAGCGCAAATCCAACAGAAATCACAATTTAAAATGAAATTTGCATTAAGTTTTTWAAATTGCCTTATTACAACATCGCATCTTGTTACGAACGGCTTTAAAGTGACAATGAAGTGACTGCAGAAGCATACATATGTACATATGTACATATATACACAGGTATGTATGCATGTGTATGTATGTGGGTGAGTGCCATTTGAACCCCAGGGAGTGTTGACTCTGATTAAATATACAGACCGTCACCACTTACGTTTAAATTGTACTGGCATATTGATGCAGGCTATTCGTAGTCCAACATGGGTGCCTTGTTAACTCGCAAAATCTCAGCTGTGAATTATGAYCCGTCTGCTACAAATATGAAATGTTGSATGCTTCAGGCTTAGATGCAAAAAATACAAATTTCACAAAATTTACATACAYACACATACACTATATACGCGTATGTATACATCCAAATGCGCATGCATAATCTTTGTGAAACCAACAACAACATGCTAACATAAGATAGTTAATTAAGCGCATGCGCAACCGCAGCAAAGGAAATAAAGCAAAGATGTTGCAAAAAAGCCAACGAGAAGTAACAAAACAAAACGCAACAAAACAAAGCAAAATCCATCAAACCGAAGTCAATGGCCAGCAATGGCTTAAAGTGCCGCAATTAAGAAAATGGCCATGTCTAAGCTGTCGTTGACTTACTAACTGACTGCCTGAGTGACTTACTGSCTCCGTAGGTACGCATTCACACACACATACACACATACTGCCTCATCGTAACTTATTCAAACGAAAAAGCGCTTACGTAGACGAGCGTTTTTAGGCATCAGTGAAATGCCTTGCGAAATATGTATCTACTTTCATCACTCGGTCCGTTAAAAAGGTTTGTGATTTGGAAATAAGTGTAATTTGTCATATTTGAATAGACAAATGTGAAACATGAGACTCCCGAGGGAATTTTGGAACCGAAATTGGCAGCCCTTCTCACAGCCAATATCTGCGCTTAGCATTCAATCGGTCCTCTGATGATTTCTCCTATTATATTGGTTGCTTTTTCGAATGTTTAAAATGTTAAGCTCTCATTTGCTAAATTTATTGTTTTAGTTTTCATTTAATTTSTGTATTGTAGATTCATTTATAATATTTGTAATTTTTTGCTCAACACATTAATTCTTCTGTTGTTTTTGCCGCTTGATTATCACCGCAAGTCTTGACCTACATTTAAGTTTATTAACCGGTTCAACGCGAATATGCAGCGGAAAGAAAAGTAAGAAAACACACACACAACACACCACATACACCTATTCATATGTGAGTACGTTTAAGTATATGTATGTATATATACGCGTGTGTGTGTATGGCTGCAAGTGAAGCATGGCACAAACCATCAACCGAATGAAATTAAGAGAAAAGAAAAGCACATAACGGAAACTACAACAATTAGCCACTGGCTGGCAACAATATTAGACGAAGGGAAATCAARTTCCAAGCACAGCTAACAAATTGGGATCTCATATCTCATGGCTAGTAAAAAACATAATCTTAMGACACCTTCAGCTGTTGCTGTTCTTCATTCTTGCTACTTCTGCTGAGTTTATTTGCTCACTCCTACGAAAAACATACAAATGCATGAGTATAGATGGATTCCTATCTTAGAATCAGACTAAATCTAGTACTTTAAAGGGGCCTATTTTGTTGTACAGAAGGTCATCGGTCGGCTTCACAAAGAGGAAAAACTCTGATCGCTTCTTCGGTTTTATGATATATAAAGGGCATGTTGCTTGGTACAACTGCATTAATAGATTGATAGCAGAGCAAAAATTCTTCGCTTTGCAAATAATCCAATGTGGTAACACCTAACTTCATGTGTATGTGTGTATGTAGAAATGGGCAGAAAGCTGCGGAGTTGAACAAAAGTGCTGATAACGAATAAAGCGTCATGCTATGAAGGGCATGTGAAGAGGAGGATGAAACCGCCGACGCATTCTGYRCTAACTACGTCTGGTTGTGAGATGAAGACACACTCTGCGCGCATACCGATCGAGAAAGAAGCGTTTAATCGACAGACAGACAATCGAATCGGCCGATCAGCCAGCCTACACACAAGTATGCAAATCGGGATGGGCTTACATACATACGTATCTATACATTTCTGTATGCACGTATGCTTGTTCTTTTCCATATGAGTACATACATATGTGCATGAGTGTGAGTGAAGCGATCGCTGAAAGCTTCGAAACGATTAGCCAGCCATCGATCGGTTGCCGTTGTAGCGGCTTTGAATCTATTAGAGCGTTGGAGAGCTGGAGAGCCAATGCGCGTACTTGGAGCACCGCACAAAGGGAGGAAGGGAGTACGCGGAATGCGCCACATTCAGTCAGCTGTTCAGTTTGGTGGATGGCTGGTGTGTGAGCTGAGCGTGCGGTGCATGAATGTGTGTGCGCGCGTGACTGAACGGCTGTGAGGCGGCGTCGGCTGAAGCGTTAAACGCTGGAATATCGCAACGACTGTGAGCATTATGTGGGTTGAACGACCTCAGCAGCGCATTCTTCACGATTTTCTTTTTTCAGCGTTGTTGCGTGTCGCTTTTTTTGTTTTGATATTTGTTCTTATTATTTAATGCCGTTGACAATGGCACGAACAGCAGGAACGAAAGCTGCTGCTTTCAATTCATAAACGAATCGATTTAGGAACAATATATGTATGTATCTAAATATAGAAAGTGCATTTTAAATAGAAACTTAGAAAGACGTTCATTAAACATACACATTCGATTTTATCAGGCCCTTACACGCATAAGCAGGCGTTGCTAATTGGGAGTCTGCCTGTTTGCAAAACAATGAGGGGCCATATTTCAGAAAAGCAAACTTAAGTCGCTTTAGAAAATAAATCACTTTGCTAGTTTGCACAGAATTYGAAACATTGTAACTATTTCTGAAAATATGTGCATGTATGTGTGTATGCTTATCTCGATATTTGTACAAGTGCAGTGTCTAAATATGCAAATATTCAACAATGGCAATGAACTCGAACGCCGTCTCTGCAAGTTCGTCGTAGCTTTTGCACGTCTACAATGTTGCAAACACATATGTATGTATGTACATCTGTATGTACGAACGTTGGTCAATATTTATTTGTGTTTGCTCATTTAGATATTCACATGTGTCACGTTGCAGCCCACTGTTGCCTGAGTTCAGTAATAAAAGTGCAGCTAAAACGCATTCGTACAAAAGATTGACATGTTTGTGTGCTGAAATAGAAAAAGAGATAAAATCGAATATCTGCCATACTAAAGAGGACAAGCTTAGATAGAAGTGAAACTTTTATGGATGCCATTTGGTATTTATTTACGCTTTTTCAATTTTTTTCAAGAAGTAACTGATTGACGTCACGTATACGCCATGGCTTACTTAAGGTCTACAAATCCCCCACCACTTCCAAAAACAGCACACACACAGCTAAATACTAAAATCGAAATATCTGATTTTTTTGACAGCAGAAAGCTAAGAGAGTGAACTGGATGCATATGTCGTACATAGAAATGTCCGAAATTTCAATAATTTTTTTATACAAAATTCCACAATTCTCTGCCTTCATGCAGCATTTACTCTTGCACACAAATTGCTTATTTTTCTGTGTATACCCCCAGAGCTAATATGCCACACAACACTAATGAGCACAACAAAGGCAAAGCAATTTCAGCGAGCCACTGCAAAAAGCTTCCTTGCCGTGTAGTGAAAAAATTCAAGAATCCACAATAGAGTTCAAGTGCGTTAATCAAGCGAAATGAACTTGTAAAGGTTAATAGAGAAGTAAATGCAAATGTAAATGCACTCTAATGCAACTATCGCCACAATGGCGGCAACGGCGACAACGGCAGCTACAGCGGTAGCTGCTACAATTGCTACAATAGCAACAACAATTGAGAGTAATAAACTAATAAGGAACAGCAGCAGAGGCAACGACAAGCACAGCATCAGGCATCACAATGGCCACAGATGAAGTCTCTTACCACAATTGCTGTGACCGCAGCAATGATAATAAATTATTTTAATAACATTTATTGTTGTTCTATTTTATTAAGTTGACAGCGCCCAAGGCAATTGCGACTGCCACAGCAATAGGTAGCAAAAAACGCAAGGCAATCATACACATGATTTTGTGTGTGTGTTTACTAGTGAAATTGGAGCGTTTTACAGATCGAAAATCGAGCTAATGAATATAGCATGCACATGATTATTTTGATTTATGTGAGCAACCGGACATACATATTTAGCTGTGCATATATACCCATGTCTATACTCACCATACGTAGGTTTGTGTGCATTTGAAGACAACTTGCCTCGCCGTCAAATACGACGGCCGCTCCTAAGCCTTTGTGGCTGCGACCAGCTCTCAAATTCAATTGCATCAGCATTTTAATGAAGTACAAACTCTCTCAACTTTTGCTGTTGTAATCAGCAGCTCTGCCGATGTACTCGGACATTTGACACCACTGAATCAAATTCGTTGTTTTTCCTTCAGTTAGAAAAATAAATATGCAAATTCAGAAATGTAACCCGARTCCTTGTTTTGCCTACAACCGTTATTATTAAAAWWGGAACAAACTKWAGACACGGTTGACCACTTGAAGAGTCCATACACGTATACTTTTATAAATACATACAAACATACAAACATACCTGACATGTATGGCATACAAATCTYTGTGAGAGCAGCGATTTTGATCTWTTCGAGAAACGAAAAATGTATAGCGGTTCCAACGCAAAGAAATAMACCCCTTTTAAGGCCAGGAAAGAGTCTTCTAAGCATTTCCTCACATCTATGTTGAAATCWAATWAGTAAGTTTTACTAGGAAACTTTMCTGAAACTCAACCAAATATATTWTATGCTTTAATTGCATGATTATGTAATACGAGTATGCAATTATCGCAAGCCCAAACAATAACAAACATGAAATTATTTTTACTAAATGAAWCTACTATATGCTATCAACTCTCCAACATCCCAAGTAATGCTAGAGTACATTTACATCTACGTCTAAGTATGTGTAAGAATGTGTATATGTATGTGTCGAGGCCTTTCAAATCTCTGAAAACTTTCTACGCGCCCAGCCACACAATTGTTGAACAGTTATAAAATAATTTCTTATATAACGTCGCTCTTGCCGCTGTCAACAGCCTGAACACGAATACACACACATGTGCAGAGTACATGGCGATACGTAACCCAAAATATTTATGTACATAAATAACAGTCCAAAAAAATTGTAAAATATAGTAAACATGTTGCACATTCAACAATTCAGCTGATCTTACTCAATACTGCTTAGCGCATACATAACGCCAAAGCCACTGAGCAGCAGCCCCAAAAGCGAGCAAACAAAATAGCCGGACAACAGGCCGYGCCGTGGGATGTCATTCTGACCTCTTCGACGAAAAGTGGAAAAACACCCAAAATACGAGTAATCAAACTTCCAAAAACTCATCGAGCTTTCGCAGTCAATGTGATMGCACCAACACCAAGAAACCAAAAAGAGGGGACGAGAGCGCGTCTGCGATGAGAGTATCTCTTTGACCTATAAAAATGTGGCCAAGAAAAAAGCAAAAACAAAAGGCAAATTTAAAAAGCCAACAATAACATAACAATAAGGCAATACAACCACTAACTATACCAGCAGCCAGTCGAGCTGGCGCACTGAGGCAGCCACCAACAAGTCGTACATGGGCGCACCGACATGCCTGCCGATGTACATACATATGTATATACTTGTATGAGTGTAAGTATATACTGGTAAAGGCATATATGAAWTATTGTATGTAGAAAAGGCCAGACCCCAGCCGAGCCGCACGATCCGTCAACCAACAACGGCAAAGTGCAGCAACAAACGATTTCATTATCTGCTACAAAAGTCATTTAATCACAAATGTGGGCGTCGCAGATTCAGGGGGAAGTGTGCACCGAAAGCGAATTCAACGAACAATAGCAGACGATTTCATCGCTGCCTGATACACATCTAACAACGTCGAGCGTTTCAAAGCAGATCTCAAACTTCTGCACAACCCCGCCCCTCCTTCATAACCGAGTTCAATGGTCCACAATGGTCGACAGTTAAACTCCGAATTAGCCATTTGTTTAGGCTGACTCAGATTGCCGTCTTGACATGGTTGAAAAAAAGAGTTCTAAGTGGGGTGAGGGCTATGAGAGACGCGAAGCATTTCGGCAGCTGAACACTCRTGTCGACATAGCAAAAGTCAATGCTGTTAGACGTCATAAACAAGTTCCAGCAGCGCAACCAGCGCAACAAGCAATTCGGAGGAAAGATGCAGGCGACAGCGCCTACCATTTGGGGATACCAAGAAACGACGATGTTCGGCTGAAACGAACGAAATGGCCGCATACATACACAAATATGCCAGAAATTCGAAACTGGCACAATGCTGCAACACCAACAACAAGCTGACTAGGCGCTGCAGCCCATTACGTGGCGCGGAGCAGGAGCGCCCCGCGACACGACACCGCCAACCGCGAATGTGCTTGCATTCGGTACTAGTGTAATTGACATGCGCACATGCACACACACACCCATATGTGAATGTAGGCAGAAGTGTATGCCGCCGGTCGTAAATTCGAGACTTTATTAGCGGAGGCAAAAGTTTTCTAACTTCGCTCCACGCAGCAAAGAGCACACTTCAAACGCCGGACGAGCAACCAGAACGGCATCAAGCAAAGCTAAGCACGAGGGCTAACGACAGCAACAGCAACAACGGGTAAAATAATAAAATAATGGAAATTTTAAGTGCTGGAACAGTGTGAATAGAGGCGACAACAAAAACAGAAAAGTTATGAACACGAAAAAGCGATTAATAACCAAACAACATTGCAGTATGACAYGTCGCCGGYCTCAGCATYAGCGTCGCGTACGTTGCAGCTTCAAGGCCAGAGCGTAAAGCGGACGAGTGTCGTGCATTAAGAACATCTCTGACATCTTACCTTAAATCGATGTCCAACAGCCAATTTACATATATCTTAGGCAGAAATCGATTAAGTAATTCCAGGAGGATTCTTCTAATTTCTTAATAGTTAGAATAAGTTTTATTTTTTCCCAATTGATTGAGATCCTCTGGCTAAACCATAGAGCACTGCGAAGAGCCATTCCGTATGTTCCATTCCAGTATTTTTTTAGTTTTGAAGTTATTGTTCAGCTATATACATATAGTTTGGTCTATAAATGGCTGCGGAAATATGAGTGCTGGAACAGTTTTAAACAACTTTTCTGCCACTTTTTGTTTCGAAGTCTTCTTTATTTGTGTTCTTTCTTTTTTTTTTTGTTTTAATATGCAAAGGGAATTATTTTCAGTTTCCAAAGATGGCTGAGAAAACACGCAATTAGTATGGTGGACGACGAACGCTGCACGTACACACTTCAAAAGCAACCAAACGGCAAAGGCGTGTTGCAAGTTGCTAACGGAGCGAATTTGAATGTCGAAACGGCGGTAACGATGGCTTTTAGTAACCGCGATCAGAAGTTAAATACAATATATACCTTCCGAAATCTAGCTTTATATACGCATACACCCAAATATATATGCGAAGGCATTTGTACCTAAAAACTTCTGTTGTCCTATTAGAATTTGTGGAACTCTAAACAGGTCGCTTCCGTCAAAGCTTGCGTAATAGTCAGTCTACAGTAGGCAGCAGATGATACCAAATAAATACTCACTACATTTTCTACTACGAGTTTTGAGATCTTTTTCTGAATGTTAGAAGGCTCAGATATATACATATGTACATACATATCTTGCTAGCATTTACTCTAAGTAAATTGTATAGCCTTAGGCTCAGCCGTCGTACCCACTTTCATTATTTTATCCACGACTGGATCGCAGCGACCGCTATACGTACAGCCTTGCGACTGATTGCCCTCGCACCCTCGGCTAGTTGTCATCATATCTTTTGCACTGACTGTATTACTGTGGTGCCGATCGCTGCAGCACGACTCGTGTTGCTATTGATAAGTACTTAGTTGTTGCTTGAACCATAGTTCATTGACCACTGATTTCGCCGCTGCTTTTGCTGCTGTTATGGTTAATGCGTTACTGCTATCGCTGGCACTGCCGCTGCCGCTACCGCTGCCGCTGCTACTGCCACTGCCACTAGTGGATCCGCTGGCACGACCACAAGTTCACACTAATCCGAAACTATCACACTCTCATCTGCTGCGTGCTGAATGTGAAGCGCCAAGGCGCGAAGTGCAGTCCACCCCACACCTCCAAGAGCGCTGCCAAGCTGCTAGCTCTTGCCAATATAGATCGCCGAACGTCGATGGGGGCTTCCTTTTCTTGTTTACGTGGTTCCCAAATATTTATCTGTATATTTYAGCASAAATTTTACAAGTTTTTGTTATTACACGTTTACATACATATGTATATAACATACTCAAGCCCTGGAATTGTCCCGCTTTTAGTTTGACAATTTGATCAAAACACATGATCATCATGTTTACTCGTATCAACATTTTCCCTCTCTTTGATCAAACATACATACATATGTAAATTTGCCCTTCTTCTACTGACCTCTATGCAACGATTTTACTATCTATTAGCATTCGGATAACGGTGTTTCCGCATAAAACACACATAAATTGATATGCAGAAGTGTTTTCCAGATTAGGTGCCAGAACTGGTTGCTGGAAAGAAATATAAATGTCATAGAAAGTATTTCACATTAAATGGTGACAGCTGATGACACGTTGCTTTCCTTCAGTCTCAACATCAGTGCCGTGTGTGTGTGTGTGTGTAGACTTTGCACCTTTTTCTATATGAAGACTTGTATAAAGCATAATTTTCTCTTTTCAATTTTACTTCGCACGTTTTTTCTTCTTCTGGTTTTTGTGCAGATATGCGATTTTCTTTTCCTGACAGTGGGTGAAATCTAGAGATTTTCCTGCATTTCACTTTTGCAGCGATCATTTGTTGCTTCCACCGGCACTTTACTTTGCTATTGCTTACTCGTGTTGTTGTGGTTGCACGTTGTCCACACAGTACATATGGTATGTAGATTATTCGTTGTTTTTGCTGCCTCGCGGTTAATTTTACTTTACGCACTTTGTGTTATCATCGGCTCTGCTGGCATTAAAGTCAACGGGACGCATCACAGTCACTCACCATTGGTCAAACGCTTTGGACGGACAATCAACTAACGCTTTGTGACGCCAAACGGCAACGACGGCAATCGCTRGTTCCACGCCTCGGSCTGCGACGCTGCAGACTCTGCTGGCTCTGAATGAAAACACTAATGAAATTGCTTTTAATTGTCAATCTGCACTTGGCGTAATTATAGATTTCATATATATGTAYATATATGCATATGTATGTCTGTTTGCCAGCAAAGTGCGCTTTGTTCGCATTCGAGTCGTGATTAGTTCTCTGCCAAAGCCAGGCTCAGCAAATCAAACGACTATCGATAAGAGAWGTCGATTTCTTCAGCTTGCATGCAAATAAACCTGGAAAGGAACGCACGCAGCTCAATARCGGTSTCAGTATCGGTGTCAACTCGGTACCACAAGTTTGTATAATAAGTGATATCAATGCTGAAGTGGTATAAGACTGCTTTGTCTTTCCCCGTGGTGTTTGAGAACGCACCTCTCGGACAGAGATTTAGAGATATGATCGATAGTTGACCCAGTTTATTGGGTGGATCACTTCATTGACACATCGCGATAGTGCAGTGCATTCAGTGGGGGTTACAGGTCTTGACAAGCGTCGCGGCTTCTGCCATAACTATGTGATATTGATTTCTTTGACACATGCAAAAACCACACGCAGGACCATCGCACCTTCCGTCACCCGGCAGCAAGCCCATGTTGATATACACGCGGAGGCTACCATGTAACCATAAATCATCTGCGTAATTGGTTGCACGATTTTTCCAGGCAGCACTAAACGAAGCTTTCATTTTGCATCATTCGCCGCTGTGTCTTGCCAGCATTCAAGATCCAACGACCAGCTCGTCGTGCCGTCACCATAGTCACAAATGCACAACCCAAGCCGACTGCAGCTTTCTGTTGCAAGTWGAGCACTAGTGTGTATGTATGTATATATGTACGTGATTGCGGCGATGACAACGTAATCGATGTATAAATTAAGCGACCGTGCTTTCAACAAAAGAAGTCAAGTAGCCCTTGTGGCGACATCACCCTGTGCGCCTGTGCGACCGTGCGCTGAGCAAAAGCGCGAGCATTCGCAAATGTGATTGAAGTGCATGCCCTCTTAGAGACACTTGTCGTAGAGTACCTCCCCACACATATCACTCTTGAGTGACCACTCAACTGTCTGATTGAAGAGGGTATGCTCGCCGAGCCATTATCTTTCTATCATTGCTGATTTCATGTCGGAGGCTACTGCATCACAGGGTTCATTTGCCGGACGAACAATTCTGGTAACCGGCCTTCTGGTTTTTAAGAAGTTGTAGCGCCCGAGCATGCGGCCAACTCGAGTGACATAGGCTTACACACGAGTGTTGTCCCTGGCGGAATATGCTAACCTCAAAGCAGGAGTCTTCCACATATAAAGATTGATACAGGTCAATATTTTTGTGTGAGCTTTTGTCCATTCACACTGCAGTGGCGAGAAATGATATTTTATCAGCAACAACAGCAATACAATAATTGCTCGCGCAGACACTTTGGCTTGCGGTTAAGTTGCAATTGTCGCTGAAAGTGGCTCTCACATAACAAAAACAAAAAAACAAAAAAATGAAAATGTAATGAAATAAAATAAATAATAAATATGGCAAATAAATGTAAGAGGAAGTGCATGCGCTCTGCGAAACAACAATAAATGCAACAACAACTACTGCAGCTGCAGCGCGTAAAGTATGAAAAGAAGTGTTTTCGCCGCCGACGTGCATAATTTAACAAGAAAGCGCTTTCTTTCTTTATTTTTTCTTTTGAATTAATCCATAACGACGGTTGGCCAGTTGGGGCGCAGCCCAAGTGGCGCACTTTCTCGCCAATGCAGCGTTGCAGCGATTGCGGTGATAATTACATGTGGGAAATATGCTTCCTAGTTCCATTGTTGTCCGTCATTGCATTGTTGCAACGCTGAATGGAGTTCAATTGGCAAATTGCTTGGCTGAGTGCGTTTTTGTGCCAGCAGAGTATTTCTGCTTTATATAAATGAAGATGTGTAGGCTCTTGCAATTATAATGTAAATATATCAACTATTTATAAAAATATTTCAATATTTGCATTTTTGTCCCCAATTGTGTCCAAACGATCGCAGTGTGGCCACAGAGGTTAGGTCTCTTGGATAGTTTATCGGTAACCTCGTGCTAGATAGACTGCAAATGGGTTGCTCTATTATTTTTTTTAACCTTGTATTATAAACAATGGCTCTTGAAATTGTGGATATATTTTCCCTATCAAAAATAGTTTCGAAAGTTTCATTATATGTAAATCGGTGACTGAACCAAAGATAGTCATGCAAAAATCCTCCAGGTTATGTTCAGTACTGCGAAGTCTGTCTGTGTTCGGCTAAAATAAAAAATAATTAGTATATTCCATATTAATCTTAAAGGTTTAGTATTATTAATAAATTTAATAGCTGCGATGAAGCTGGTMTTCGTTGAGAATGACTGTGAATATTTCAGCTCCAATTTCCCCATTCATACCCAGCGTCATTTAATGACTGTCAGCACTGTGCGAGACCTTGACACATATACCTAGTCAGCAATTATATTTATAAAAGAGCATTGTGCGTATCATGCATACATACATATATACATATATTGCAAGCCATATATTTTTTATATATGTATATACATATGTATGTACATAGAGGACAAATTGTCAATAAATGTTTTCCAATTACAAAACACTCAATTAGATTTAAAATATATCTGGCAGCCCAGTCAGGTTCCAAAATACATATACATACATATATATCCACGAAACATATCTACACACCACAAAGTTTATAGCGTCCCAAGCAAACGAACACATACAAAAAAGTAGAAGAATGCGAAAGCAACGAAGCAAATAATCGAGAAATTAGGTCAAATTTCGCGAAAAGAACAAAGTGAAAAGTTCCAAATTCACAATTAAAAGCGGATTGCTCATGGTCATAGCATAAAAGCATAGAAACATAYATATAAAAAATTACACATGCGAGCACACATGCGCTGATATATATATATGTATGTATGCATGTATTTACATAAGTATGTATGGACTCTAATAGCTCTGTTGATGTATGTATGTGTAAGTGTGCTTCTCATTCGTATTTATTTATTTATGTATCTTTTCTCTAAAGAACATATGAAAGTGTCTAAAGTTCTTGAAACGGTCATAGCTTCATTATTGACCACTCTGACTGATTAACGACGCATAGACGGTTATTATGTCGCCAAAAGCCCAGAAAATGGAGTCCTAGTCGCACACCCTTACAAGGCCGCATGCCGCGTGCCGCATGCATACGCACTAAATTGTAACTCTACGCTGTGTTTGCGAGTTCTCCAGTGACCTAGATATTTTCATTTTCGAGACTTGCATGATTTCTATTGACTAGACCGGCTGGTCAGGCCAAAAATCAATTGTCACAATCTCGAAAAATATGCATGTGTATGTATGTATGTATGTACTAGTTATGTCCTCTCACTATTAGTTGCCGTGCAAAAAATTTGCCAACTCAAGCATTTGCGTTTAGTGTGCACGTGTGGCTGCGCTGTCTGTGTGTTTGTGTGTGTGTGTGCAAATTGAATTGTCAATGACCTTTGTGAATGTTGCCGTATTTCCCATTAATATTTGTTGATATAAGTATTGTTATTGTTATTGGTTTGGTCTAATGAAATTTCACTCCATACGTTCGCTCGAAATTCTTGCATTTATTCATATTATGTATTATACATACATACATATGTATGTGGTGTATGGTATGAATTTTTATATTTTGCTTCTTCAGTTCATTCTACGCTTAAACAGCAGTTACACACACACAGACACGCAATCAAGCGTCGTCTTCCCTGCAATGTGTATGACAGCGTTTGGGCACTGACTTACGGTTCTAGCAGATAGCCGTTGCTGAACCCTAGCCGTGCTTTGGCACTTTTTCGCTTTATCGCCTTCGCTTCAATTCGCCCATTTAATATCGGTCAATGTATTCCACAAAAACAAAAGCAAACGACGAGATAAGAATTTCAAGCGCTTTGTTCATGCTGCCCTTCTTCGATTTGTTAGACCGTTTGATCGCCCAAAACGCGTATAAATGCACGCCACGCACACGAACATCACACGCACACAGACGCACTCACTGGCACGAAGAGCATTGCCCAACTTTCACGTAATTTCTGCGATTTTGCTAATGTGAATAACCTCTTGCGAAAGCGGGTAAAAACCAACAATAAAAACAAACAGAAAAACACAACGAAAGCAAACACAAAACCAAATCAAATCAAATCGAAAAGCGCTTTGGATAAAGCCAGTCAAAATTTTGACTGCTATGGCGGCACATACATACACACACAGCCACATTTCGTGAGGGACGGGGTTACACAGAGACATAATTGCAGCCTTTTTGGCCTTTTCACTCAAAGTTTAAAATAGAAAGATTAAACGCTTCATTAATTTACAGTAAGACGCAAAAGCTAATACGAACACAAGCGCACAGACATACATACTTACGTTTGCCTGCATACGTGTGTGCATGGAGGTGTGAGCATTTAAAAGAGTCTTCCTGTAGCCCAACTTACCAATCCCACTTTCGCTTTGAGCTACGTTTTTGTTGCTGCTGCTGCTTCGAAAGCGTTACTTACATACGCACATACAGACATACATACATATGTATGTATGTGTAAGCTTCCTCCGCTTAACCTACGTTTAATGACAAACGAAACCCATAAATTCGGGATCCATTCATCTTAAGAACTTACATTTTTTTTGCCATTCTTCTATGACTATGGATGACTATGGGTGTATCTCTTTCCCACAAATCCGCACAAGAATTGGGTTAGGCGAATTTCTGAATGATATCATCATAGCCAAATGTCCAATGGAGTAAAGTTGTATTTTCAAACGCCTACTCACTCACCCAAGTACTTGTTCATCAAGGTGTTCAAGAGGTGAAGCCCAAATACATCGCGATATTTCGGGTTGAAGAGAAGCACTCAAAAAGACGCAGAACCGATATTTCATCCTTACTTGTATGTAGATATGCGGCTGCAAGCTTGACTTGTGGCAGAGTTTATTGGGAACCCCATGAAATAAGTTTCTTCTGCAATAGACTTTTCATGTCTTCGTGAGACGACATCAAGCCACTAACGCGATCTCGGCGAGAGTCTGCTCTTTTCGCGTTTGCTTTCAATTTTCAAATGAAAGTACTAAATTGAGGAGGTTTATGACTTGGCCGTCGCGCACGCTCGCACGTACACCTAATCATTGCTAAACACATCCACACATACGTGCATAGGTGTTCAATGCACAGCATTGTGCTGCGGTTGTATCGGTGGACCAATGACTTTGCACTTTACGTAACTATTATCTGGATTTTTCGTCTGCCCTTCAACACAGAGAGCGGAGAAAAATGTCTGAAAATAGCACCAACCCAGGAATTCTTGACGCTTTGTTAGCCCATACGCTCATTGCCAATGCATCCAAGCCGAGGCTGGTGTATTCGAAGTAAGACCCTAGCCACGCACGTCATTCTCCAGACTCGAATTTGAAGTCAGGTCTTACAGCAGAACTCTTCTGTTTTGACACTCTGACCAATCTCGGTCCCTCACGTCAACCCGTAGCCACTTGGCGCTTAAGTTAACTTGCATTGGTTGGTCCAGCCTTTGTCAATCATCTGCGCATCAGCAATAACAGAAAATGTTTATCAGTGTTCATTTGTAAATAATATTTGTAATTGTTTTGTATTAATTCGGTTAAGTACTTGATTTAAAAGAAGTCAACGAACCTGCGGGCAGACAGAATATCCCATGTCTTGTGGTAAAAAAAGAAAATAAATACGAAAACGAAAACGAAGGAAACATATTTAAAAAATGTTAATTTCGACAGACATGGCGTGAATGTATTAATGAAATTAAATCGGCGCAGCAGTGACTGTCGAATTAACAACAGCAACTGCAACAACAAGAGTATCGCGAATGGCGACAACAAAAGCCACAGCACAGCTAAACGCACACACACTCGTGCATWTACATACATACGTACAAAACGCTGAATGATGGCGATAATAATAACAATAATAACAAATATGTATGTATTTACAAAAATAATATTAGCAGCATCAACAACAACAACAACAAAAATAAATTTTAATTATTTACATATGCACATTTATGTATTTATGTATGTATATATACTCGTATATACACATACATACGTTTATATACACACAAGTTATACATATGTACATATGTATGTATCTATAGATGTACACCTATGTGAACGTCTCATTGCAAATGCGTATGTCGTATGTTTATATGTRTGTATGTATGTATGTGAGGCTGTTATGTGAATGTGCTGGCGCTGTAATCAGACCAAGATCAGAAAAACTAAAATAATATGACAGTGGCACCGGTTTATTAACGCAGCTGACCGGCACGATCGCCATGCATGTCCGTCTGTCCGAATGCAAGTTGCTCACCACGGCGTCAGCTTGTCAGAATGCGCTCAAATAGCCGCACAAACAAAAATCAACATATAAACGTACATGTTTACATACATACATACATACATACATATGTACGTGTAGTATATGCAAATGTGCATATAAAAGATAATAAACGCCATATGTGTGTGTATGTATATATTATACATATGTATGCACATTGGTGCATAGAAAGCGTGTACAAATGAAAAGAGTCTGCTGGCTATCTTTCTTTCTGGTCAGAACCGATTTTCTTATACACTTTTGCGTATGTATGTTTGTAGATATGTAAATGTTCAGTTGTTGTCGCTGTTGTTAGATGCAAGTTATTCCGCCGCCGTTGTCATTAGAGAGAAATCATTCACCCATTTACTCATTTATTTACGTACATACATATATACGTATAGTACATGTGAGTGAATAGAGGGAAAATGGACTTTATTAAAAGCATATATTCCATATAAACAATCAGTATACGCACTTACTTATGTATGTGTGTGTGTGTGTATCCATGCAAGAGATTAAGAATTGCAGATAAATACAAGGATGACAGCTAGAAAATCAAAAAATATTTAAATTGAAATTGTCTCGAAACGAAAGTAATTAAAAGAGGGCATTGAACCGTATATGAGAATGTGTGTGTGTGTGTGTTGCACAGTAGTATTGTCATGAGATTTGGCTTTGGCCGTGCCGATATCAGTGTATGGGGCAATAAACCAACAACAATTTGGCATACAAGTTTCGAGTGTGAACTTAAAGGAAAAAATCGCGTTAAGTACCATCCTTATTTGTGATAACCATTGTCTGCCGTGTCTGTCTGTGACTATGTATGGATACAGTCACAATATGAGAAATTAATACCGTTATAACATTAATAACTATAACAAGCGTTACAACATTCAAATCTTTGCCACTGCCCGTGCAACACGACAGTTCGAATACATATATATTTTGTATATACATATGTACATATATACTAGCATGCATTTATGTATTTCCTTAACCTTTGCACTTACTTGACTACAGCCTACATGCGCAGATAAAAATACATATGTATATTTTTGGAATCCATTTTTGCAATGTATTTCAATGAGTTTTTTGTTTTCTTCTTTATAATTGCAGCAGCGATCAAACAATGTCTACATTTCCTTTCATATCCGATGCGGAACCGCACCACCGCACGCTACAGTTGTCATTCCAAAATATAAACGTACTCCACAACGAACGCCAGATTCTCTCCGATGTGAGTGGCTCAGTAAGGTAACAACTGAACTACAAACATACTGCCACATTTTATCTATATACACAGACTAATCTTCAATTTGCATTGTTCGTTCTTTCTATTTTTATATTGCCACATTCTGCTATCGCATCATTCTTCGTTGTCCATACGCATATGCGATATCTATTCGACGTTATTACTGCAATTTGCATTGGGCTTATGCTTTTGCTTTTGCTTTCTTGGATGTTGTGCATTTGTGCTGGCCTCCTTTGYGCGGTGCAGGCCTGGTGAGGTTTTAGCCGTAATGGGCCCATCTGGCAGTGGGAAGACCACATTGCTCGACTGCCTCAGCGGGCAGCGGCGCTTCGATAGTGGCGGCGTCTACCTCAATCGCGAGCCGCTCTCTAAAAAGTGGCGCCGCAAGATCTGCTATGTGCTGCAAGAGGAGATATTTTTCTCTGGACTGACCCTTAGAGAGACCGTTATGTACACGGCATTGTTACGGTTGCCAGAGAAAATGCCAAAGTCGGAGAAAATTCAATTGGTGGATCGCATACTGGAAGCCCTGGAACTAACCTTTTGTCAACACACGAAATTTGGCGATTACCTGAATCGTGGACTGTCGGGTGGTGAAAAGAAGCGCGCCAATATCGCATGCGAGTTATTAACTAACCCGTTGGTGATGTTATTAGATGTGAGTACAAAACACACGCAAAGACAATGGGAGAAAACCCAAAACAAACTCAAATAACAAATGAAGAGCAGYTACACGCCAATATATGTACATTGCCACTCTCTGAGAGTAGCAAAGGTGGAAGTGTGTGTCCGCGATTTAAGAGTACTGCCATTTGTTCTTCGACTCACTCTTAATTTTTAGAGATATTTGTATATACATATGTAAATCTTGATTATAATTTTGGCTCTATCTTTATTGCAGGAGCCAACATCCGGCCTTGACAGTCATTCTGCCATATCGCTCATGAAYTTTCTTAAGCGCTACGCGGTGCAAGAGCAGAAGACTGTGGTGATCACCGTACATCAGCCGTCTTCGCAAATGTTCCACATGTTCGATAAGCTGTTGTTGCTCTATAGCGGTCGCACTGCATACTTTGGTGAGGTGAATAATGTTTACACGTATTTTGAAAGTATCGGAGTTGCCATCAAGCCACACTACAATCCCGCGGATTTTGTATGTAAGTGTATCATGCGTATGTTCATATATTAACATTATAACTTCATAATTTCGTTCTTTGCCAGTGGAACAGCTGAAGTCGTACCCTAAAATTCGCGAAAAGCTTTTCATAGCCGCCAAAGAATCGCATGGCAACTACTTGAACAGAAACTGCATTACGGTGAACACGAATAATCAACGCAATCAGCAGCACCACTCCAACAACTCCAACAAGCATCAGTTGGACATACGACGTAATGGCGCAGCTGCCGACACAATGTCCCACATTGCACCCAACACAACTACCAACAGCGCTTCCACTACCACCGAAATCGTCCACGAGAAACCGCTCAAGCACGATGCACTCATAAACGATATCATCAACAACTACTACAAAGACATACGCAACAATCACACAAATCATATCAATCATGATGCCATGCTGATCATAAATGACCACCAGAACTCCAATGARGAGGCGTCGCAACAGCTGTGGTATGGCCACGATTCCCAATCAAATTCGAGCGCCACGTCGAGTGATTGTCAGCGCTACGAGAGCTGCGGCGATACCGACTGGCTCGATTATCCGACGAGTTTTCACACGCAATTCTGTGTGCTGTCCAGTAGAAATTTCAAGGAGGCCAAACCGCGTATGTTATCCAAGTTAAATTGGTTCCAAACGATAGGTTTGGCACTGATGGCTGGTTCCATTTGGTTTCAAATACCCCGTACCGAGGAGTTCCTTCATGATTTGCAAGGCTGGATGTTCTTCTCGCAGACGTACTGGATGCTGTTTGCGCTTTTCGGTGCTTTAAATTCATGTAAGTGGCTGAGCGCGCACTATTTGTGTACGCCCGTAACGGGATGTTATTAATTCGCTTCATTGCAGTCCCTGCCGAGCGCGAAGTTATCAGCAAAGAGCGTCGCTCGGGCGCCTACAGGCTTTCTGCCTATTACTTGGCAAAAATGTTTGGCGAACTGCCTTTGGTTGTGACGCTGCCGACTGTGTACCTCATGATATCCTACCCGATGCTCGGCTGTACTAGGTGAGGGTCATACGATTATTTCAGAAGAAACTGCACTAGTTTTCATAGTATCAWTATGCATRCATACATATGTATATTATCATGAAAATTCGTTACATTGCAGCTTCAAACTCTTCTCCTTGATGTTGGTCTTTTTGCTGCTTAATACAATTGTGGCGCAGAGTGTGGGCTTCTTCATCGGCGCCTGTTGCATGGATATGAATGTAAGTATCACATTGAGCGCACTCTACACACTGGCGACACAACTATTCGGCGGCTATTTRTCGACACGCATCCCCGAGGGGCTCAGCTGGATCCGCTACACCTCAATGATACACTACGCATATCAGAATATGCAGATTTTAGAGTTTCGCGAAGGACCAGCGATAAGGTAAACGAACGATTAAAATGTCTCATTTCTACAAATTGAAAATATTTTCGCTTCTCCTTTCATAACTCTTAGTTGTGGCAACCCTAGTAGCTTTGAATTCTGTAAAAGTGGTGACACAACGACGACATTCATTCCATACGAGGAGATACTCAAAGCACAAAACTCAACCTCGCCGCTTTGGCTCAACACRCTTGTCTTAATGATGTTCTTCGTGGTATTCCGCTGCCTCGGCTACGCGGTGCTGCGCTACTTCCGCTGTCCCAAGACGTGATATTCGAATGTCCAGTGAGCTTAACGAATAAAAGCAAACAAAAAATCACAAAACATATTTGTAACACGAACCCAAATAGAACTTCGCCACGTCCACTTGTGTGTGTATTCGGCACACGTGGAAACTGTTTCGGCCRCAACCGTTGGCGATGTGATTTCATTTCTTTYCCGTTAAACACAATTTTATTTTAAAATGYTGGTTTTAGTTTGGTGATCAGAAACACGGTTGTTAAGTATCGGCTAACAAGCTTCGTGCGTTCGTGCATCTGCGTACATAAATAATACAGAACTATGTTTTTTAAGTTTACACATACTTTCATTTTTAAGAAACCTTGTTTTTAATATATGTAATGTATGTATGTCAACACTATTTTAATGAAAATTTTATGGCGGTTAAACACAAATGAAGTATTCAAAAACAAAAAAGCCAAAGGCCCAAACAAAACATCGAAGTTTCGTTCTCCAACAACTGGTTACATATGTGCATACATATGTATAGTATAATATGTATATGCTTTTATTCGTGGTCCTGACACTGTGAGTGTCGAAAGTGATTGGCTGCATGAATTCCATTGTTGCTATAAATATCAGTTATCGCAAAGCGCTGTATTAGCCGCCACATAACCTACAAATGTTAGCACATACACAAGTAATAGGATTTTTTAGTTTGTTTGTTTTTTCTCTTATTTTTTGTGTKTTGAAAATTACTGTGATGTAGTATTCTAGTTTTATGATTACATTTATAAATGCACGCCAATAACGAAATACAAATACAAAAATATAAATAAATAAGTAAATAAATTACTTATTAAGTTAGTAGTAATGCATAATAAATATACATACATATACAATATAACAGTAATAATAATGCAAAAACAATCAAAAGAATTCCCCTACATCATACAACAAATATTATATATGAGGTATATATATAGAATTATGTAAATAATTATCGCTATAAAATATTGTGAATGCTATGTTGCGAAACTTTGTATTATATGAATATATTTAAAACAAAAACTAAACAATTAATATCAAAAATGTTGCATTTCATTTCTTGGAGCGTGAGGAAAAAACATTAGTTGTCCGCCCAAATCTCCACGGAGCTATTAGAAATCCTTTCAAGCTAGCTTGTGATATAAGACACATACACATAATACAAAATCCTCGACCACAACAGCTGTTCCCAGGACGTAGCCGAAACGGACCTGGATTTTTATCCGGCCAAGAGCTGTCAACTCGGCTGATTTTTGCCGCTTCAACAACAACAACATCGTCCACAGTCTCAAATCGGGGTTGAGGTACTGATAGCGTTTCCTCGGAGACTCCCGCGTCCCTATCCCATGATTTCTTCTCTTCCAACATAACAAAACAATAATGAGTTTATATCATCAAAGGCTTAGTCAAACCCCAGTCTATTATCGTATATTGAAATATATGTATTGTATAACAAAAACAAATAATCTTAAAATCTACATTAGTYCATTGACAAAACAAGCCCAAATATAGCTTTACTCAAATTTAAACTAAAAACTTAGGAACATCATTTAATAAGAAATAAAATATACTACTACGCTAGTGTAACTCTTCCCAGTCGGATTAATACTATAAACTCTCCAGGATTTGCTCGATGGTTTTTCCTTTGGTCTCGGGTATAAACAGATAGATGCATATGATGCCAATAATGCATACACCGGCGAATACAAAGACCATTCCGTGCATTCCCAACACTTCGATCATTAACGGTAAACACTAAGAAAAACATATATAAACAGTTATGATAGAGTATGTATATGTAATAGGGTTTATTCGCAGCACAAACCTTTAGTATAATTAAAGTGGTGATCCACAACTGAATCATGCCGATCATGGAGCCCATGCTGCGYAGTTTCGGTGGCATTATTTCCGCTATAATCAAGTACGGCAGCCCCAGCAAGCCTAAGCTCGCTATGAATATTGTAAATGAAAAGCTGAAGACCGACAACCAAGAGAACCCACTAACGTCGTAGCCAAGCACATCGAGGTAAGAGTACACACCGAATATAAGGTGGCCCAACGCAACGCCAGTGGTTGAAATTAGCAGCAAGGACTGTATATATATGTAAAGGAATGTCATTAACATCAGCAGCACTTAACTCAGTATATATAACAGTGCAAGATATCCAATATTTTATCCTTTATCGACTTTTCAATTGAAMATTTTTTGAAATTTTTACTCACCTTCCTACCTGCGCGTTCCACCAAAAGCGTTGACATATAGGATCCGACCCATTGAAGTACGCCTACAATTATTGCAGACAATGTGGGCGAAAGATTCGAACCAGACTCTTTAAAAATGTTCGCCGAATAGTTGAGCATAGCAAAACAACCAGAAAACGACATCAAAGTCATAATGCCAATACCAATCAGGAAGGCTTTACGTGTTGTTASATTATCTATATTTGAATTACCGGAAGAACATTTTTAAAAGTTATGAAATTCAGAGACAAATTCTGCAGCACTTACTTATGTCCTTCCAGGTTAACGCATTACTTGCGTCATTCTCATCATTCTGTTTAACATCTGCCTTCAGTTTATCCAGCTCAAATTTGAAGTCTTCAGGCCACTCGTGTGACAATGCTCGTATATTACGAAAGTATTTCAATGATTTCTCAGCTTTCTGGAATTTGACATATTGATATTAAGATTATGAAAGAAGCACTATTTTATTTTTTATATAGCTTTGCTCAAATTTAAASTAAAGCACAATATATATGGTTTTTGCGTGGTAACCTCTTTATCCTTGGGTAACTTGCCTTGATTTTATTTTTATTTAAAAGGTGTTGAGGAGTTTCTTTCAAAAATGGAAAGCATAGCAGAAACACAATGCTCAGCGATGAAAGGATCCAAGCCACCTTATCATAGGTAAAGAAGTTGCCCAAAACGAATGCAATGAGTATGCCAAAGTTAAATGTTAACATAAGAACTGTCCCCAAAATACCGCGAACGCTGTTTAGAAAAATATTAAATTTGCCATAAAACACAGAAAGCCTCTTACTCACTGATCTTGCGCCAATTCGGCAGTATAGATTGGTAGAACAGTAAATATGCCACCTCCAGCAAAACCACCGAAGACACGTGCAATGCAAAGATGAGTCGGTGTGGTAGCAAAGGGTATAATCCACCAACCGGTCTAGGAAAATTGAAAATATATATAAAAAATTGCCTTTTCATATCAGGTTTTAGTATTCGTGGGTTCTACCACCAGGACTTATTTAAGTATTTACTTACCAATGAAGGTAACGCCACCAACAGCATGCACTTTTTACGCCCATAACGATCGGCAAACCATGACCAAAATATCGTACCTAGGACACCTCCGACGCAAATTATAGAACCCACCCAACCAACGTCCGAACTCGACATAGGCCCAGTCTCGAGCGGACTATCCTTGGACTGCAGTTCCACGAAGCTGGCAGATGCCCAGCCACAGAAGCCGCCATATGATACCGTCATAATATTTGCTGTTGAAAAGGAGTACCGGTGCCGAGAAGTAAAATGAAGATATTGGGAGAGAGAAAGAGAGGAAAATATAAAATAGTGAGAGTCATGTAGATTATCCGTCACATAAATAACTTAGATTACAAAACCCATTTAGTTTATGATGTTGATGAAATGAATACGTGTGATTTATTTAAGCTGAAAACAATTTATGGACCTCTTTAAGATTATCGCAGCCTGATGAAAGAACTATTTTTAATAGAATACACAAAGTTATTTGTAGAATGCAACAGATTGTCACAAAAAATCATAGAGATTTATGACATAATATATTTTAAAAGACTGAAATTATCTACATATATTGATTGAATATCTATTAAAAACGTCTTGAATTCAACTCAAAAAATGTATTGAGTTGCCGCTTTCAGGCACTCTTTGTGTTTATCTTGGTACCATCTATGGTAATTACTTTGTTTGAAAAATAAACACACATCGAAGTAGGCATGGAAAAAAATGTCAAAGGGATRTGGTATATAATATTTCAATAGAACGGATTTTATCAGTTTCCAGTCGACAATCTCTTTTTAAGGGTCAGCAGCATTCTGCCAGCATGTGACGATCCTACCGACCTTTTCCTTGGATACCTGGATACCAATGACTTTCTTTCATCACTTTTAGATCTAGCTGAAACCAATCTCACTATTCCTCACTATAATTCCCAAATTATCCAGACATTTTTTAGATGATTAAGATTATTGTCAGCATATTTTGCACAATCTTCTCATAATTTGTCTTTATGAATACTTAGRAAATGTTTACCAACTCAAAAYGTTTCCAAGCTTCATTTYCCAAAACAGTCATAACTTTGATAAAAACTKTATTTAACAGTTCTGGTCCGTTTCTTGGTAAATTAAGATCACTTATTAAATCAGTGAATTCTTCGGCAACTTCTTTGTTTCTACACAAAGGCATGCGAATTACCTTTAAAAAATAAAGGAAAATAGGCCGGACAKGACATTAATTATTCGAATATTCGGTTTGTAACCGTTCGTTCGAATATTAACCGATTAATACTATTCGTTTAGTCGTAGCATTGAGACTATTACTACTACTGCGACTATTCGAATTTCTTCTGAAATAAATTTATTATTTTCAAAGCACATATCACTGGAAAACCTTAAGTCACATCGGAAGGTTAGGTTTTAAAGAAATCCTAATATGAATTGTTACGCTCAATGTGGAGATTGTGTCGCAAGCATTACYTTTTGGCACCAGACATTTGAAGTGTACACTTTCATTCCAGAATTAGAATTTGCGTCGTTGTAAAACATTAAGAAGTCAAACCTCCCGCTACCCTCACGTGCTCATTCGCAATGCCCCCAAGTACAGAGCTGCGAGTTCACACATCTTTGGGCGAAAGCCCTCAACGAAGGCACTTAGAGAGTAGAGTATGGAGATTACGGCGACTATCGGTAACAAATTAAATGCATTTGAGTATCACTTATGGACTTTTAACTAGTTTCGTTACTTATCTATCACTCATGATAATCTGCGCCGTTCAATCTGCAGTGCATTGCAGTGACATTCCCTCAGCTCGTAGATATTGCCGATTCGCTCTGGTACTACCCGCAAATATCGAATGCAGAGTGAACTAATGTTGCGCACGACCTTGACCGCCACAATGGGACCACTTTAGAAACAAATTTTTAAATTCTTAAATTTTGCGAACCGACTAGTGTGTGCTTAAAAACCGGTTGCACTGCATTTCTTTGAATATTTATGCTTATACGACAAGCTCACTTAATTCTTGAAGTGGATTTAAATATCAAAACGCAAGACAAATATGTATAAATAAATATAAAAATTATGCCGGAGAGAAGGAATAAAGCCAAATAAAATTGATTTTGTGACATTTGTCGAAGGAGCAACAACAATACAAACGCTCCATACATACCACATATTCCAACCAAGTACTGGTATTTCGATTGATTTCCGTCCGTCATCTTCGGCGCTGAGTAACTTTCTTCTCACCAACTTGAACTGACAAACGCACATTCACTTGCCCAAAAAGATCGAAGCAAAATACACAAATTTTCCACTACTTTCAACTTCAATCCACAACTCGTTAAGTATTTGAACGGAATTTTAAATTTCAGCGCCCAGCTAAAAGCTTGTCTCATTGCTCGGTTTCGATCAGCTTACGAGTACTTATTCTTGCTGTGCGTTTTGCGAAATTTGCTTTTCTATTTCTAATGTATTGCCATCTGCACTCGGCGAGCTGTCAGCTAACTGTGAGGCGCTGTCTTTGAATGTAGCGTCGTTTTACGGTCTTATTTTCAGACCAGCTATGATCTTTTGAAGTCGGTGATGTGCAAAGGATTAACCAAGAATAAAAGTTGCTGTACATGTTTGCCTATGCACTTAAGCGCGCAGCAATACACTTGTATACCCATACACCTGTGATATCGCTCTTATCGCAACCTGTGCAAAATTAGACGTTTTCTAAAGCCCTCACGAATGATACAGGGTGGGCCATATAAAATTTTAAATTTAAAAAGTCAATAAAAAAAACGGCTTGAWATTTTTCAAAGGTCTAACATTTATTTAAAAGGTTGTTTTATGAAATTTATTTGTGGAAAACAATTTCGGACAAACGACCACCACGGCTGAGTTTATAGTACCTTATCCGATTCAATTTTGGTGTACTTTCTCGATGGTTTCGGTCCTTATGGCAGCTTAAGCAGCTTGAATSTCGTACTTTAGATCCTGAATTGTTTCTGGATGGTTGGCGTAACATTTATCTTTACCAGCTCCCCACAGAAAATAGTTCAACGGTATTAAATCGCAGCATCTGGGAGGTCAATTCACGTCACCTGTATTGCTGATTATGCGATTTTCGAAGATAGGGCGTAAAAGATTGAGTGTAGCGTTTGGTGTATGGCACGTAGCGCCGTCCTGCTGGAACTAAATGTTGTCCAAGTCTTCCTYTTCAATTTGTTTGAAGAAAAATTCGGTTAACATTGCGCGATATCGCTCACCATTGATGGTTACGGCGGTTCCTTCTTCTTCTTTTCGAAGAAAAATGGGCCGATGATTCCACCAGATCAAAATCCRCACCATACAGTGATTCGTGCTGGGTGCATTGGCTTCTCGACGATTAACGTAACCAYCGAGGTGGAAATGAGCCTCGTCCGAAAAGATAATTTTTCGGTAAAATTGATCATCCTCGGTCAAACGCTCTTTGGAAAAAAGTTTTCAATATTTCCCAGTTTTCTTCCAGTGAATAGCGACCCATTTCGTAAATTTTAGACTTTTTACTGAATATCTGTCACTTTCCGATTGGCATTTGACGTTTCCAATGTCGAAATATAGATAATTCAAATTTAAAACGTTACATGGCCCACCCTGTATAATACTCTAAAGGAGCAGCTAACAACTTCCTACGACAGGGTGAAATCCTCGTTAATTACCGTAATATCTAACCGAAATATAAACGATTTAAATACTTATGACGCGATCGGATCGACCACAAACATTGAGACGGCGAAACGTTGACRGATGCTCTCTATGAAGTTACAAACTAATTTACAATCCCATAATGCTGAAATTAAGTAGCTATAGCTTGGTTGTTGTTATCATTTTCGCTTTCGTTGCTTGAGGGTTTGAAAAATAACAATCGAAAATAATGGCTGATTCACATACRACTTTGCCTTCGCTCTCCTTCAGACTTTTTTCCTCATCTTTCATTGAGATTACCTCGGTGCCATGTTTGATGGAATATTCTGCTTACAGATATCGCATTACAGTTATACTACCACAGAAAGGTGTAAAAGCTTATACATATGTACACATACATATTAAACACCATTTGACATCTGCTCCGTGCATACATATGTACATACATGCTTGCATGCAAAGCATGGAAGTTTGATGCGAATTTGGCCTTTTGTAAGCCAGTCACGCGAGTTGTCAGAATATTWTTTTAGTGTTAGGAATTGGCCACAACGACTATACAGCAAGTAAACCAAACAGTCGTGGGATTGAAGGAATAAACAATATAGTTAAATATAAGTTTATRGAATAAAATGGTTCGCTTTACTGGCAACCCCCTCCTTCCAAATCAACCGAATAAAACTAATTTGAACTTGTTTTTATGTATTTAATRAACTATTACATATAATTAGATTACACAAAATTTTCGTTAAAAAATATATGGTATGCACACATACCTTTCTTGGCTCAAGATTCGTATAAGTACCTTAGTAACGCTCTAAATGGATATGCCCGCGCTGTGGCACATTGCTTTTCGAAATCCCTGTCTGACTTTCGAGCCCCCACCTATTTTGCACCTCTTCGAGKGATTTTCCCAGCGTCTCCGGAAGCGCGAATAGAGCCAAGAGCGCAACGCTGACACARCCAACACCAAAGATGATGAAATATCCATAGAGTCCAATTGTCGATTCAAAAGACTGAAAATACTTTTCGAATGGATACAATAAATTGAAACTCATCACAATGTAACCAGTGTAACCGTTCACAACACAACAACTGTTGTACTAACCTGTATCAAAATAAAAGTCATTAGCCATGAGAGGCCCCAGGAAAGACTCGTTAAGGTAACGCGCAACTGCAAAGGAAAAATAAATGATGAACAGAAACCTAACCACTGGCGAAACCTAATTTTAAAACAAATGAATTGAAAAAGGCCATGCAGAAACCTTGTTCCATCAAACCTCTGCYTTTTTACAAACCTTCGTGGCCAGCATTTCACGAGGAATTAGAAAAATTAACGGGTACAAGCCCAAGTTAGCAAAAAACACATGTAGCAGCAATAACACGGAGGCRACCCATCGCAATTGACCGTTCACTTCTAACGTCATGCAAACCGCCAAGCTAATCGACGCAAAGCCACAGATCAGTGCCGAAATAAATAAGAGAATCTGAAACGAAAGCCCATGAGCTCTCAGATTCCCATCATTATTAACGAAAGACTTACCCTTCTCCTAGCTATTGGGGCGAGCCARACACTCATTGTAGCTGCCACAAATTGTACGAGGGCGAAAATCAAMACACTTACGTCCGTGGGAAACTGRACGAAGACGTCATCTATAAATATCAGGTTCGACCTGGCTAATATCACGTAGATACCACTCAAATGCACACCCACAAACAAGAACAGGGTACAGAGCGTGGCCTTACACAAATACGCACGAGGCACCAGCTCTTCTGCTATAAACTGATTGTCCATGTTGCTCTTGAAATCTTCCAATTCGCGTAAAAACTCAGGTCGGTTGCGCTCGTCTATACTACGCACACCCCGAAACCAGCGCAAAGACTTCTCCAGCCTGGTCACATCACCCTTCCGCATGTAAAAGTACGGGCTCTCCTGACTAAACGGGAACATCATGGTAAAGACGCAGGAGATACACACCGCCACCACCGCCACATAATCGTATTGCAAGTGTTGGCCAAGCAGAAAACCGATAAGTGTACCCAATGTACGCCACTGCTCGATAGTTACAATCAGGGCGCCGCTATTGGTCTCCTCAGATATCTCCGCTATGAATATAGGTAAAGCTATGAGGGCGGCGCCAGCAGCCGTTCCAGCCATAATGTGGGACGAATAGATGTGTAAGAYGTCGAATGCGAAATGCATACAAAACCAACTGGACTAATATGAAAAAATGAGGAATGTTGTGGGCAGTTTGAGTTAATGTTTGGGAAGGCAGCAATGAAAAATGGTAGCTTACGATTTGCAGAAGACCGCTGACGAGAAGCACCGCTTTGGGTCCAATTTTTCCTACAATGAAACCGCATACGATTGAGCTCAAAGCAGCGCTGGCAAAAATACTACTGTTGATCCAAGTTGCTTCAACATCGTCGGCGACGCGGTTCAAGGGGGTCTTTTTGTCCATGTAGAGTCTAATATGCGCTGGCGTAATGCCGAGCATGATGCCAAAGTTCAAGCATAGTATATTACCTAAAAGTGCACAAAACGAAACATTCYTTTAATAAAATAGTTGTCTTTCAAAGTCCCTCATCCATATTACCGACAGTTGTTGCGATTTTCTGGATCGTGGAACCATTCAAATTCTTTGGTAGACACATCTGCGTATGATTTTTGCTCTTCACCCCACCCCGCTATCAAAGCTTATGCTACTGGAATGTAAGCCGTATAATAGTTTGCTCGTACAACCGTCCCAAAGCGCTCACGTTTCTCATCTGCTTCCTTTGCGCTGGTAATGTYGTTTAACAGTCCGTCCGATTTTATAATTGAAAAACTCAAATGAGTTTGTAGTGTTTTGTCATCGGAACACAATTGCCACAATTGCCTTAATTATGAGCGAGTATGGTTTTGCTTTTTCACTTCTTACTTGCTGTCGCCGACAAGTGATGTCGCAATGCCAACCAAGATTTCGCCAATAGCCAGTAGTAGCTAACAGTAATGAATGTCAGAAGCTCCTCATTGTTTGTTTATGTTTACAAAACGTGTGTACATAATCGTGCGCCTGATATCTACGGATAAGATGCTAAGCGATAAGAAGACTATTCCAATCGTCGTCGTGATTCATGGAATGCGAAGTCTTCCCTCGACTAGAAAACACTGGGCCAGAACATTGCCGTTTATCTTACGAATAATATTATAACATGTATCTGAATAGGATTGCATTATCCAAAAACGCTCACATACATATATACATATGTATATATATTGGGTAGTCGGAAAAGTCTTTATGTATTTTGTCAATAGCCGTCGTTGCAGGGTATTTCGGAATTTCGATTTCCACCTACGAAACTCTTACACTGATGGAATAATGGTCGACCAAATGGTACATATTTCTTTATTTATTTATTATTATAAATATAACATTTTATTAGAATTACAAAAAGACTTTTTCGACTACCCAATATTTTCAGTGTTACGAGCAACGATGCGACTATTTCGATGAGAGGGTAGTAAAAATGGTTAAATCTCCATCCAAATTCCCTATATATTGATTTTAAGGTTATGAATTAACAAATAGGGTGTTAGCGACATTAGACAGACGATATCTGTTTCTCTCACTTTTAGCAATTCCGAAGACATCATCATGTTAAAAAAAAAAACAGAAACCGAAAACCAGTCCCGGCTATTTAGAAGATAGTTCTGCATCGGTTTTGAATTGACTCGATGTAGTGCAGGGTTATGTGCGATAAAGTTCGGTTTGATCCAGAAGAGTGCCCTAACCTAAAAACCAGGAATTTTGTTTCTTACGCAGCCATAACACTCTCTGCATGCGTTTCTCTAACTCGAGCTATCAAAGAAAGCTCTTGTCGGTGGCTAAATGAACGAATTATAATATAAAAGAGTGGCGCTTAAGTATTCCAAATTGCAATACAGTTAGCCGTGTACACGTACATATGTTTGTGTGTGCTGACTAAATACGAATTTGTTCTGGAAGCAGTTCATTTATAATTAATTGTATTTTTACACATCGCCAATTAAAAGTGTCATGAGTTTGGATTGAAAACTTGGTGAACTTACTAGTTTGTGTGCTCATGGTACTATATATGTATATAAATACGTATGTATACACATTCATGTACAAACATACATATGTATATTAAGCGTATATTTACAGTTACGGGCAATAAAATAGAATCAACCATGGTACTAATTTTCTGTTTTATTTAAATTCAACTAATATTGGGTAGTCGAAAAAGTCTTCTAATCTTCTTCAAATAAAACTTCAACTAATTTTTTTTTTTTACAATAATAAATAAATTAACAAATGAGGAGCATTTTAGTCGACCACTTTTTGCCAATATAAAAAATGGTTTAAATTAGTTTATATTTAGAAAAACATTAAAGCAATGACTTTAAATCAAGGCAAATACACACACACGTACATACATTCGCATACACAACAGAAAACACAATATGGCTACGTTTCCGGTTTGCACTGAAAYTCCCTAGTTTCGTGATTATCCAAATAGTGGGTTATTTTGCAGGTTTGTGTCTTTGCTGCGAAATAACATCCTTTTAGAGCCGAAACCAGAGGATGTAAATAATTTATTTCTTATTTATATCGTATTTAAGGCCTCCTTCCCCGTTTCCTATTGCACCCGAATAAAAACTGCAAATTTATACGCAAAAAGATTTTATTTTACAAACCATAAAATAATCATTATGGTGTTCTCTGCTGAGGGTTAATAAAAGTTGTATATCCGAAATTCGTATACCAAGCTCGATAGAACGGAGAACACGAAGTAGTGAACTGGCCACAAGGTGCTCGCCCAGTGAAAGTAAAAGAATCTCTTGTATGCAGTCCCAACACAAACATAAACAACAACAACAAGACCCTAACAATACGAAGCTAAGAATGCCGTTATTTAATGTTTAATATTCTTTTCATTTATTTCAATTAAATTTTACGTCAATTTAATTATAATATATATCCATACAATTATAAATAATATTTACATCTTTCCTCATCACACACAAAACACCTACGTTCTTTGAAATTATCTTTTAAATTTCTCAATTTTTCTTACGCATTGGTTTATTAAATTTTCTTCATTTAAGATTTTAGAACTCCTATTTACTAATACCTCTATACATAGTGTATGTGTGTGTTTGTGTGGATGTTTGTATAATCTTTAAGGTGTTTAATAAATTTTTTATATAATTTACAACTTGTAGTAGATCATATCCACAGAAGTGCATACATTTATTCATGTACATACATACGCATATGTTGTATATATAGTATATCTCTTTGCAGCATTGAAAATCGATTCGAAATTATATAAATTCTATGTATGTCTGTATGGTTTAGGATTTAACGACTTTAAAGACGATGGAACTCAGCGAGCCTTATTTACATATGTCTATATCTTTTTGTATTTTTGTATTTTTGTTTTCATGTATGTATGTATGTATATCTATGTGCTGGTTCATTGACTTCAGATACTTCCAGTTCCAAACCAGAACCAGTTAAGTGGTTGGTTGGTGATTATATTCGTAAGTATTTTTCACTTTTCAAGTATTTTCTATATATGTTTCTAAACTTTTTAACAATTACACTTATAGTCTGAAATTTTGCTATTTTTTCTTCATTTAATGAGTAGGGAATATTTCTCTTTCGCATTGGTCATAACTATTATAATACAATCATTTTTAGATTTATTTTGCTATTACGTTTATTATTCAACTCCCATACATACACATGCCGCCTGCACTACTGCTTAGGAATCCTAGTCTTGTTTATGMGAATGCAATCATCCGACGTTGGTATACATCAGACATTTGTCGAATGCATAATCTATTTTTGTTTTCGGGTTTTTGCAATGGAGTTTGTGCAACTGAATTTTGCCCGCCCTTCCGCTCCTGACGTGACCAGCTGCAAAGGAATGACAGACAGATAACGCAACCTTCTAGATGCAATAAACAAAAGCAAGTCTCAAATCGCTGCGAAACTCTTTAATAAAAACGAAAACGTTCAGAACTTCTTTTGTTTTCAGCTAAGAAAATTACAAGTGGGTGATAAACAAGAAATTGACATTTTGCTATGCGAATGAAGAAGGATTGAGAAATCTAAATAAAATCAGCCATTCCGAAGAAAGCTGTAAAAGAGCACTACGCCGCCGTAAAAGTATAATATTTTCAAAAGTGGATACTGGTGTCTAGTCAAAATCAAAAAATMAACTGTTCATTTAATTTGTTGTAAGAAAAAAATAACAGAAAATTTATTATTGTATTTGCTCTTGTAGTTTCTTTGTTTATAAAATTAAAAAGAGAAACTCTTTTCATGTTACAACTTAAAACGTATGTATGTATTGATAATATTGAAACTTATTTAGTTTGTATTTTTTAAATTATTTATGCAAGTATGTATATAATTTATATATTATATTTGTATATTTATCTTTTTTTTATGCAATAGGGCGAGTGCACAATTTTTTCACTTACGCACTTCCATTCTAATATTCATATATATGTATATGTATATGTATAAATATACATATTCTGCTTTTAATATTATACACTAACTTTATTAACTCGTTTTCGCTTCTCCAGCTCGGTTCATTCATTACTACTAGATATTACAGTATCCTTTTTATTTCATTTAATTCATTTTTTTTTTTTAACTTTTTTGTATTTATTTGACAAACGCAACTTTGGGTGCTTTGCATTTAATGATTTTCATTTGTTCTAACACTATAATAAAAACTAATTTTATCAATAACTGTACATTAATTTAACATACTTATTTATGTGTATTTTATTTAATAGACACTACTACTATTATCTCGTAAATAATTAGTTACATCAACGCTTAATATTACTAATAATTTATATGTATGCATATATGTATATATGTATGTTTGTATATATCATATGTAGATAATTTACACACTATTTTAATATTTTACAACGTTATTCATTACCAAAGATACAATTAATAAAAGTGGGAAAGGGTAGACATGTTATATTATAGAATCCCGACAGGATTATCTTATTGCTAATTTTTTATTATTAGTATTATTATTACTATTATTTTTTAATTTTATATATGTACATTTTTTTCAACTTTTTCCTCGTGATAGATTTCCAATTAGATCAAACAAAAAGTGAAATAAAGCTAAAAGTTGAATAATAAACAAAACGTTTTGTGCAAACAAGCTGACAACAATAATAAAAGGGAAGCAAAACAGACGTCGAATCCGGTTGAAAACACACATTGGTTTGTAGAAACTACTCCAACAGCAAGCACGGGAAAACGCCATTATACAAATATATAAATTTTGTTAAATTCATGCTATTGGAGCAATCTCTATGAATTCTTCACAAGGCACAGAAGATTACCTGTTACGGCAAACAAATAAAATTGTGCGCCTTACAAGAGTTAATTGTGCATCCTAAACGAATGTATTTGTATATTATAAATGGCAGTGATGAAATTAGATAAAGTTAGTGAAATGGGAACTTTTTTCTTATTTTCTTTTCAGTAACAATTTATAAGACAACGAAATGCGGCTAATGAAACGAAAGACCTCACAAGTGAAAATTKTAAATTCATTACTTTGCAATGAGCGTAAAAGCTAAGTAATTCACTGGAACCTTTGGAGGTCTACAAAGGAGCTTTAAGTAAATTTAAGCTGTTGCATAATTGCGCATTTGTATTTCTTAAACGATATTTATATTATGTATGAATGTATGTAAGACTACAAGCAGCTTTCAGTATTAGTTTTAGTTTCCCTTATGTTTTTCTGTTTTTGGTATTTGAACTTACATTGTAACAAGCATCTAAGGGCATTCTCAGAACCTCATAATTGTTAGTAAATTAATCATAAACATAAACACACATTCGCACATAACAAGTTCGTGTATTCCGGATTGAAACTTGCTTAGAAAATACATATTCAAGCGTTTACTAATAGCGATTGGCGTGGAGAAATTTTGCATCTCCATTGAGTCAACGCTTCGACTAAGCAGATCCCAACATATATTTGATGCCTGCTTGAATTCACAAGAGTGCCTTTTCAATCCCCCACTATACRCACTCCTCCTCAAGGGAATTGTACACAATCTTATAAACTCAAGCCCATCAATTCCGCTTTTTAGTTGGGACTGGAATTTTCAAAAATGTCTATGTGCTGTATAGACGTCAGTTTTGTTCCCTTTTTGATTGTTATGCACACATATAAGTAGACAAGGCATATTTTAGTCAGTTCTGTTTTAAGTGATTTAAAAACAAAAACGGGAACATGAAATTTCCATATGCTTTGTCTGCTAATTACTGTTGTTGGAAATAAAGCAAAAACTAAGATGTAAAACTTTTCTTTAGTTTGAGATCAAATATATAAATTACGAATTTCATTGTTGATATCCATAAAATTAGTTTAATGTTTTACTCTCACTAAAATTATTATAATTATTTCATACTTTTTTCAATTCTGGACTACGAAAACACTAAGGAAATTTTTACCCGTAAAACTATTGCGGTGTCAAAAACAAATAAATGTATGATATATAATTAATTAAACAAAAACTAAAGAGGTATTCACAAAGCTTATAACAATTTGCTTAAAAGCATAAAAATAAATTTTCTATACATTTTTAACAAGTTCATATACTTCTTTTGTTTTGTATTATTGGCGTTTTCTGCTTCATTTTTGTGTGTGTTTTTAGTTGAGTGCGTGAATTACGAATACCTCTTTTGGAATATTTGCACGCACTTCCGTAATATTATATATGGGGTTTGCTTGCTTGCTCTCAATATATGGTGTGTCAAGTTGGATGCGTTGATATTGCGCCAGCCTGAGCATTTGTCAGTGTGGCGTTAGTGAGTTTTTCATGTCGTTTCTTATTGTATGTACAAGATTTTAGATACATTTCAACCAATACATACATCTGTTGCATCACGTGCATAATGACCTGGCAATATTTTCACTTTATTCTTCGTATTCATTCGTAAATTTTTGTGAATGTTTTGCTTCTGCTAGAAAACTCTTCCGTGTATGTATTCAGTTTTCGCGAGATTGTATATTTTGTTTTAATTATTTCTTTTGGTCATATTTGAGGAGAGTTTGTGTTTAAAACACAAATGTCTCGAACCTTCTTCGTTGATTCTGTGAAGCAAGGTGCGGCAGTTGAACATGCCACTTGATTTAAGCCTGCCTATGGCTTTCTTGTCTGTGAGTGACCGTTTAGACAGTTGCGATTACTATTAGCAAATGGGCAATCTCTGCAACTCGGTTTTTTAAATCAGGCGCAGCCCGCTCCAAGTTCTCGTTGGCAAAGTCGCATGATGGAAATATATGCACAACATATGCCGCTTGTTCACTGCCCGGTACTGGAATATTCACTATACCCGCAGCCATTTTCTGCTGCAAGTAGGTAATAAAACCGGTTTGCAAGTTTCGCGAATGCTGCAGGACATCGGCGTGATCACGTCCACAAGGTAGGGCCAAAAGCATGCAATGCTCATTTTCGTACTGTAAAATAAGATCATTTGAGAAGTTAAAACATTGTCACTGTTGTTGTTGTTAGATCATTTGAGAAGTTAAAACATTGTCATTGTTGTTGTTGTTATTGCTTTAAGCACGTGTCAGTATGTGGTTAAGGGTTTCGACTTACCTGCATCTTTTTGGCTACACCTTCTAGCTGTGTCTGTTCCAGCCGCATGCGCTGGGCTATGCGCAGTGGTGGAGTGCTGCCGTCGCGATTGCAGGGCAGCGAAGCGCGCGCCACAAGTGGGTTTCCAAATACGAAATGCATTTGTACAGCAGCCTGATCCGTCTTTAGTGCTAAAAGTCCTTGCCACATGACCGGATAGCGTTGCAGCAACGTGAGTAGCGAGTCGGCCGCTGGTGGYTGGGCCACAGGGGGATTGGCGTGAGGCGGTGTCGCTACTTGCATGTTTCTCGCTTGCACTGTTGTTGTCTGCTGTCCAACTGGCAAGTTATCTATATTGGAGTCTAGAGTAAAATATATTGTAATTATGCATTCTCATAAAATATAGTGATTATTTAGTTCTTACTTGTAATGGCTATGCGTTCCTTTTCACGCTGTACTTCCCGTTCGCGTTGCTCCCTTTGTTCTCGTTCATGCTCCAACAATTGAGCGGGGTGTAAATGTGCAACTGCTGTTGCTAGTGGGGGYACATTCACATTGCCACCTCCAACGTTCGGTGTCGACGTTGGCATCTGTGTCGTTGGTGCAGCTACAAATGGGCTCGTTGTTCCGGTGCCGGGTGGAGGTACAGCTACCGGCATTGGGGGACCCACTACACTATGCGCTGCAACTGATCGATGAGCAGGCGGTGGCTCGATGGGCAATTGCCGGCCCGCCTCGTAGAATGAGCGCTCGGTGTAATGTGGGTGTGTCAAACGGGTGTTGTGCACATACACTTGTGCTACTTGTGGCGAATCTGTTAAAGGATTTTATGTATGTGTCAACTCTCGTGCTTAAACATATGATTGGCGAACTTAGGTTAGGCGATATGAACTTACCCGTTGCACGATCTTGGGGACTCTGTAGACCATGTGGCACGGCAACGGTGCGTGGCACGCTACCTGGGCGGCGCAGCTCCAGTGGCGGGCTTCCACCGAGCATTTTTTCATCAAATTCACCACGTATTGATGCGTTCATTGTTTCCTGTTGATTTCTTAAGATGTGCTGGTAGATGATAAACGAGTCACGTGCTGGTACTCCACGTATACCACCCACAGGAAAACTGGATTCGCTCTGTTAAGTGAAARTACAAAGTCATTATTTGCGCTCAAAAGTATACAAATTTAGGCAATTAAATCATGAAATCACAACAGACAGCGTTAAGAAAWACAAAAAGGTAAGTCCATTTTACCGGAGTTATGGGCGAAGCCTGCTGRTGCGCGGGTGGTGGACTTTTTGTTGCACGCGAACCAGAAGAACTTGTACAATAGGTGCCAATGTCRTGCTGCGTCCACCGAAGAAATATGATAAAGAAGGAACCGCGATTACTACYTAACTATCTATATCTACTTAGGTGCATACAGCTCGTATTTACGATCAATATTTAATGAGTTTTCAAAACTTTAACTTAATTAACTAAATTCGTAAAATTAAAAGGCGTGGAACTTACCAAGTTTGACTCAAATGGCGGCATGGTCATGCCAGTCGGCAAAAGTAGCGGCGTAACACGAGTTTGGCTCTGAGGACTTAACGTTGGAATGCTGGTGCGTATGCTGCTAACGCCTACGAAAGGAAATGATGGAAAAGTTAATATGGTATAACTTTGAYTAAAGTAAAGGTCGCAACATAAGGATGACGGACCGCTGGTCTGTGTTGTCTAAAAAAATTACCTGGCACGTTGGCACTATTGTGCGGATGCTGTTGTTGCTGTGGTGTAGTCTGTTTGAGCGTCGATGGCGGTGGGCTTGTCACACTGCTGGCCAATATTTGCACTCCCTGCGCTTGCAGTGTTTGCATAGCGGTGATAGTGGGCTTAGCACCACTAACAGCCGGAATGGCACCAGCTTGCAAGGGCGGTGATGCCGTCAACTGCTGATGGGCTTGCTGCGCTTGTAGATGTGTTGGTGGTTTGGTTTGCAGCAGCATCGTCGGGTGTTGTAGACCYATAATGCCACTTGGTTGAATAACAAGCGGAGATGTTTGTTGCTGTTGTTGTTGAGACTGTATTTTATTGCGACCTTGATGGTGCACTGCCGTCACGCCGTGTGGTAACTGGACGTGAGGACTTTGCTGTTGTTGTTGTTGTTGCTGCTGTTGAGTGACCATTGATATACTAACAGGTGGTTGAAGCACAGTTTGTTGTTGCTGTTGCTGYTGTTGTTGTTGCTGTTGTTGTTGTTGATGATGTTGTTTAATAAGCTGGTGCTGTTGCTGTGGTGTTAGCACAGTTATCTGAGGTTGTTGGTGTTGATGCTGCTGTTGCTGTTGCGACTGTGGTTGTTGAGGTAAGGACGTTGCATACGTTCCTGCATGCTGTGGTGTTTTACCTCCTTGCATTGCCTGTTGTTGCTGGTGCTGTACTCCTGACGGAACTTCCCCAACTTGAGGACCAACCGGGTCCTTCAAGCTGACAACATGGACTGTTTGTTGGGACGGCAACTGACCTGCATTGGTCGGTTGGCCTTGCTTGATTACGAGCGTCTGCTGAGCCGGTTGTTGGGAGGACTGTTGTTGATGCTGTTGTGATTGTTGTTGCTGATGATGCAACTGTGGTGAATTTATATTCGTTGCCACTTGCGGAGAGTTCGGCGGTGGAATATTTACGAGCAACTGTTGCGGAGGCGGAAGTGAATGCTGCTGCTGCTGCTGCACCGCATGACGGGTCGTTATTACGTTAGATCCGATCGAGTGATTCGAATTGGTTACCAAAATATGTTTCGCCTGCTGTTGATGTATTGTAGGTGGCGTTGGTTGCTGTGCCTGCGACACAATATGGTGTGACTGTGCCAATTGTTGCTGCTGATGTTGTTGCTGGTGCTGGTGCTGCTGCAATGTTTTCTGGCTGTTAAGCACATGAGCTTTTAGCGTGGGCGGGCGAACATTTGATGGCTGGGCGTGCATAACCACCGGACTCTGCTGCACAACAATTGACTGTTTGCTGTTAGCCGAAATCGTAGGTTTTACAGTCGTTTGGGGTTGCACAATTTGTTGTTTTATGATAACGGGTGTTGTTGTTGTCTTTACGACCACACTCACAGCAGATTTGTTCAAAAGGGATATGGGAGTAGTCAACACTTTGGTAGAACCTTCCACWGACAACGACTTTGTGGAAGCAATGTGAGGAGCTGTATTGGAAGCAGAAACCGTAACGGTTTGCGCAACCATTTGCGATGTTTGCAAATTGTTGGTACTGGTGGCTGCTTTAGTCAGCAACGCAGCTGTACCRCGAACGTCACTTGATTGCGTAGTGTTCTCTGCTGTAGCCGCCGCAATAGCYGCCTGTACTATTTTCTTCGTGTCCAAAGGCGTTTTATGCATAGTGGCCAAWGTTGCTGCTGCTGCTGCTACTGCTGTTGTCCCTGGTAGGTTGCCATCCTTGCCATGCTGCAAATTGCCGCCGATTAGTCCCGTTACTGGGTCGACAAGTGCTTTACTTACCATATCGGCGGTTCCACCACTTCTTTTCTGTGTCGTTGGAGCTGATGAGTGACTTGCAGGTATGTCAATGCTGGACAATGACGTGGTAGATGGATTATTACTTTTCGAAACACTATTGGCGGCAACGAAYGACTCTATCTCCGCTGCGGCAAGCGCTTTCTTTTTCGGATGCTGCGGCATAACGTGATGTAGTTGTTGCGGCATTGGCAGAGACTGCTTTTCTCCATGCGTTATGCTCTGTGCAGGAATATGCGTGGATGCAACTGTTTTTGAGAGTACTGGTATAGATTGTTGTGATATCGACGCTGTTGTTACTGTTGCTGCTGCAGATACTAGCGATACTTGTAATGCCACGGAACTGGGTGTACTTGTTGCACTATTCGTACTGACAGGCAACACTACTTCTTCCTCCTGCTTCGATGGTGCTGCGATTATCCTTTTATGTTGYTCATCTGTATCACTCGAAGATAGATCATTCAAGGCGTTGGTGTGTTCTGTGCTCTCTTTCCGATCCTTTGAACGTCGTGGACGCACCATTGCTGGCGATGAAGGTGGGGTTTCCATACCTGCATCCTTTTTCGAAGCGACATGAGTTGCGTTACGTCCAGAGCGTCTGGGCGGAGTTTGTGCGCCTTTCTGCAACAACCCCGCGGTTATGGTATTTCGCACTACATCCTCAATGACGTCGTCGATGGTACAGCGGTCTTTCTCTTGCAATCGCCGCGATTTTCTRGTGTTCGCCGCTGTGGTGCTGCCTGAATCCATTGAATTTGCGGATGATGAAGGTATTGGATGTTGTGGCTGCGGATGTCCCATTTTCTGTGATGTTGGTACTGATCCAGACGTTGCCATTGTCCCGGTCGTAGTTGCGGATATAGAAGGAGTTTGGATTACTTCCATAGTGGGCATATCTGGTAACTGAGTTAGTTGCGCGGTTGAAGRTGGCGTAGCTACGGTTGCAGATATTTGGCTTTTACATTTGCTGCTCTCCCTCGGCTCAGACTGAACTGTTGGCGTCACTTTAATGGTTGCTTGTTGCTGTTGAAGCGGTGTMGAAATCATTGTTGTGGCAGACACATCATCCGCAACAGTCAAGTTGGGTTTCTCGCTGGCTTTTACAATTGGAGCACTTTGGCCCGGTTTGATAGTCAAAATCAAACGCGGTCTAACATCACTTCCGCTTGGACTACCCACCGAATGCGCGTTATCTTGTGAAACTTTCGATTCTTCACCAGAATCATCATGGAATTCGTAAACATCCGAGTCACCAGCCACAGCTGAAGGGGTTCTTGTCGGTGGCGTAGCGTTTCGTTGCTGTGGAGCCGCCTTCTTACCAGTGCTAGCCGTGTCGAATGTTTCGCCAGCCAAATTCATCTGGGGAGGTTGTTGCTGTTGCTGTTGCTGCAGCAAAAAGTTACGTGGTGGACGTCCTTTCCGTCCACGCATTACCGGCGTTGCTGTTGTTGGTTTACGTAAYCGCGTCTGTACTCCAGATATCTCATTGGAGGTAGCCACCAACTGAGACGGTAAAACTGGAGTTACAGCGCCACCGGCATGCTTCTTTCCACCCCGTGGCTGACGACCGCGTTTTGCAGTACCTCCACGAGTGCTTACACCTAGTCGACCCAAACCGATAGGTCCTTCAGTCATTACAGTTGCCTGCTTCGTTTCGGTTTCATCTTCAGTTTCGTGATCTGTGCCAGAGGTTGCTGAAAGGTTAGTTACCAAATCTGAAGAAATTATATTCGTATATTCCGTCGAAACATTATTAATTCCACTTTGACCCATTGATGGATTACCAGTTTTGGTAACTTCGTCAGCAACCGACGTTGAACGTAAACTGCTGTTTACCTCAGTTATATTCGTCGATTGTTGGTTTTTAATCGGCATGGAAGCGGATGGCTTGTCGGGCTTCGCATCGACTTCCGTGTGCTGGRGAATGGTGGGCAAGCTGTGTATATTTTTATTTTCGGGCACATCAACTTTCTTTATAACCGAATCTAGTGCTTTTACAGTACCAATAGAGATTGTAGCTTCGTCGGCGTTAAGCGCGGGCATCGAACGATCTCGTTTCTGCTGAGTAACTGTGTTGAATGTAGCCTTCTCAACACCTACGTTGCCTTCAACACTGCAGATTACAGACACATTTTCTGCCACCTTTTCCGCTGGCTTCTCATGAGCTACCGCCGGCAAAGGTTTCTGCGCTTGCTTATTCATATCAGTTGTATGAATTTGTTTTGTTGTCGTTGTAGATGCCGACGGTGATATTGGTGTTGGGGCTGATACTGGTGGTTTAATATCAACAACATATGGCATCTTTTGTGCATTTGACTGAAGCACCGACGTATTTGCTGTAGTTACTGYCTGYTTGGCTGTTTCTAGAGAAGACGGAGATGATGGTGGAGCCGACTGCTGTAGATTGCTGGAGCTCTGAGGAATTGGGGGCTGCATTTGAGAAATATACTGCATTCCGGCAACGCTCATTGAATTTAGTGTTTGCTGTTGCACGGGCACAGATGTTGTCAGTTGCTCCTGTTTTTGTGCGCTTTGCACAGTGCATGGTACAACATTTTGTGATAAATTGCTCACAGATGTTGGGCTAGAAATGGCTGGCTGTTGTGAACGTAATATTACCAAATTTTGATGCGTGGGAGTTGGTGTGGTATTTGAAGGGCTTACCGCTTGGCGATTCAGTGGAATTTGTTGATGCTGCTGATATTGTTGTTGTGTTTGATTTTGTTGTATATTTTGGTGATTTGGAGGCAAAACTCGCTGCCGCGGTTGCTGTTGTTGTTGCTGCACCGTTAACTGTGTTGGAATGTGCTTATTTTGTTGTTGTTGCTGTTGATGCTGCAATTTTTGCATTTGTATTAATTGCTGTTGGTGTTGCTGTTGTTGTTGTTGCTGCTGCTGCTGCTGCTGCAATATTTGTTGTTGCATTTGCTGGTGGTGTTGTTGTCGTTGTTGCTGCTGCTGCTGCTGTATCTGCTGTCTTTGTTGTTGCAATAAGTGTTGCTGTTGCGCATACTTTGGTGAGGGCTGCGACTGTGATTGTGGTTGCGATTGTGGCTGCGGTTGCTGCTGATAATTCGGTGCTTTCGACATTGACTGAATTATTTGCGGTGAATTCCGCTGTTGCTGTGCCTGTTGTGATTGTATGGTCTGTTGTTGTTGCTGTTGTTGAACTGCAGTTGTCGGCTGATGAGCTGACATATAAGCAGCCTTGGCGCTAGCCTGCCCAGACTGTAGTGGCGGCGAGATCAACGACTGTTGTGCCTGCTGGGGCTTCACACTTACCACTTTGCTAATGATRGTGGGATGAGCGGGCAATTGTGGTACTTTCTGCACAGTCACAGTCTGTGGGTGCATACCTGCAGATTCAATAGCTAGCTTGGTCGTTAATTGCGAAGACTGATTACGAGCGTTTGTCACATTCACGCTAATTGGAGTTGGCGACGGACTGAGATTCTTGTTACTTCCCACTCCACAACTACCATCTATACTCTGAATTTGGTGTGGCGAATGTACGGTATTGATGTTATTGGTATTGCTGCCAACACCCGTAGTCGATTGTTGAGCAGAAATAACAGGACTCCCAGACACATTGRGAGATTGTGAACTTGCGTTGGGCGAATACTGCAGCACATGCGACTGTAGTTGCTGTTGTTGTTGATGTAATGAAGATGAACGTTGCCCGCTAACGTGCAACAACAATGGCTGTTGTTGRACTTTTGCTGTTGGCACTGGTGATGCAATTGTTGCAGAAGTGGGGCTCAGTTGTCGTGTTGGTGTACTACCTCTAGACGGGTTATGTTTCTGCGGACTGAGTGGAGATGGCGAACGTACGTTGATCGTGTAAGTAGGCATCGGATGACCTACCATTTGCTTTGATTGCTGTTTCTGTTGAGCTTTAGGTGAGAGAAGAACTTGATGTTCACCCGGCGTTGACGTTGTACCACTACTACCACCATTCCTGGGGGAAATTAATAGATGTGGTACGGCGAAATGAGCTGGGGGTTCCGGAATGCTTATGGTGGGCGGTGTKATAAGCGCATTCGGCAATGTAGTAACAACAAACGGTCTCTTCTCTTGTTGCATAGATATAGTTGGAGAGCATATCGAACTAATATTAGTGGTTGCTGATGATTGTACTGTCGTGGTAAAAGTCGTTGTTGCGGAAGAAATAGAGCTTGAGCCTGCCTTGTTTTCCGCAAATGGGGTCGCCACAACCGCTCTTGACCTATCTTGCACCGCATCGACAACCGTAGATGTGGATGGTTGTAGACTGATCATAGATGGCAGTACAGATTTCACAGGCTGTACAGCCGGTTGGACCAAGTTACTTATAGTTGGAGGTTCTAGTTTGATTGTTGAAGCCAAGTTCCCTTTGACAGTTTTTTCGCCAGGTTGAGAACTTGTTTCCACTTTTGTAATGACTGAGCAGGGTTCATTCTGGTCTTCTTGGGCATCTGTACGGAATGGACTTGTTTTTTCTGAAGAATTAAATAAAACAATTTCATAGATCAGTTTTGGTTTCATTAAAGGATGTTCATGCCACTTACTTTCTTTATCGGCTAACTCGTCTGATATATCACCGGATGTTGCGGACTCATCAATTTTCAAACTTGCTCCGCTACTATCAGCTTCATCAGCGTTCTCCTCCGTATCAGTATCGATTTGAAGACCACGCTCGGATTGCGGTGTATCAACTTTGACATCSATCTCTTCGGTACTAAGACTTTGTACGGCCTTGTTCACTTCCTCGGCATCTTCTTCTGGTTGCAAAGGTTCAATAGTGGTCTCAATAGCCTTTGCAGCAATAGCGGCTTCTTCATCTGGCTCAGAAGCGTCCACATTGCCACTATCAACCACAGCCAAATCATCCTCAAGTGGGTCATCTTGGAACGAATAATCAATATTAGAGGAATTGCCAAAGCTTTCACCCAATAATGCAGACACAGCACTTTCGGTCTCTTCCTGAGAGATCGTTACTCTTGACTTTGAGTCTTCTGTTTTGTCCATATGTTTTGGGGCAAGGTCAGGAGGGGACTCTACTGGAATTTTCGGTTCATCGGCATTTGAATCTAATATCGAGGAATTAAATTCGACAGATATAGATTTTACAGCCGACTCACTTATCTGCTCATCCAAATTACCATCAAAACCAGGTATAAATATTTCTGGTTTCTTTTTTGTTGTAGTTGGTGTACTTATGGTAGAGGTGGGACAGTTTGATTCGATAGATGCAGTCGCCAAACTAGTCATATCAGGCGCATTAGTTGTAGTTGGTGTGGACGAAGCGGCAGCTGTCGCCGACGTCAGCGAACTTACTGGAGAAGTAGTTGGATCATAAGCGCTAGATAGAGACTTATCATTCACAAATGGAGTAGGGTTTGTGGTAGGCGTATTAGGTATCGGACTTATCAGCTTCTTTTCGCGCATAGGTGATAGGGTCAGCATGTCATTGGTAGATTGTGTTGATTGTATAATCGATGACACACCTAAATCAATGTCATCATCAGTTAAACAAGGTAAACTGGGTGACGGTTTACAGATTGGCGAWTGTGTGAGAGCTGATGAATTTTCTCCACTCTCATCTTTATCCATTTGAGTCTCTAAATTCTGCATTTGCTTTGCATTTGCTGCCAATATATCAATGGAAAGTTTTGATGGTGGTGACATAACGGAATGTTGTGATTGCAACGGAGCTGTTTGCGGTGGCAGTTGCTGCTGCGGTTCTTGTGGTGGTGGATGATGTTGGTTAGAAYTCGCTGAAGCACTAGACTCGCGTCGTTGATGATGATGCCTTTCTTCTTTTGACCGTTTCTTCTTTTTCTTCTTCTCCTTATTTTTCATATGTACTAGTGTTGTAGCAGATGTGCTTGTGGCGACTCCCAATGGTTGSGGGTGGATTGGAGCATTAGTTTCATGGACATCTGATTTGTCTCTACGCGGGATATTCGAGTCGAGAGAATTTTCATCACCATCAGAAAAGCGAAATACATCAGTCATATCACTGCGGTAAGTTGTGGCGGTAGAGGGTGTGGCATCTTCAGTTGGCTTGTTGTCGGAATCTTCCATCAGTTGTGCTTCTAGAGCACGACCAGCCTCGTCAAGATCAACACTGTTCTCGTCATCAATGTGATGCTGTTTTCGCGATTGCAACGCTGAGAGAGCATGTTGTTCACGCGATTTCTCACGCTCTTTCCGTCGTCTTTCGCGTTTTTCTTTCCTGTGGCGTTCTCGATCGGTATGTTCCCCACTGTCTCCAATCGACGCAGGTGCCTTCTGCTTATTCTCTTCATTCTCTTCAACTGTGTGTGATTTTGGTGTAAGTGGATCCTGCTTGTAGGGGTTCAGTGCTGCTGAAACTACCGGTCCGGTTATGTTGCTCGCCGATGTCAAAAGTCCACCATAATTTGTATCAACCGAAAAGTTSGATGATAATTCTTTACCCTCAGCATCGGTAAACTGGGACTCTTCATCCGATATTGGGCCAAAAATATCTTCCATCTTTTCACCACGCTTGGATGTTGTGGTTGGAAGATTGGCTGCCTGTGTCATCGGTTGTGTGTGTGATGCAACAAGTGGAGTTGTTGGTACTGATTGTGTAATAGCCACCGGTACTGTCAAGATAGACGCCGCTAAATTTGTTTTCACTGTACTGCCATCAGTACATATCATTCTCGTGGTATCGAGGCTCTTCGACTTTTTCGACTTCTTCAACCGATGGCGCTCTTCTTTGGACAACTTATCTGAATCAATGCTGCCCCCTCCATCACTCATATTACGCATTTTTTCCCGCTTTTTCTCCTTACGTTCCTTGTGACGTTTCTTTTCACATACGGACAATTCATTTGCGCCATTGTTTGCATGGGTAATTGTTGTGGACAGCGATGAACATTCACGTTTCAATTCATCAAAGGGATCATATGACGGGGACAGTAAAGGTTTTACCTTACTTTCTGGGGTGCTCATAAAATTCATCATCTGAAAAGAGCCCGGTGTAAGGGTAACCAAAACATTTTTCGCCTCCACAATACTGTGTGTTGTTGGAGCATTTGGCATCGGAAGATTATTCTTCTGACGTTTCTTGCTTTTTTTGTGCTTTTTACGGGTTTCGGGTGAACATTGTTGCTGAACATTCAAGGACGATTTAGTTGATAAATGCTCCAAGGTCAGTTCATAATCAGGATGCTCAATCACTGAATTACCCGTAAAATGTTTATACTCCTTTTTAATTTCAATAGGCGCCGAGTTCGCTTCGTCTTCGGTTTTAATATAAGGTTCTTTTGGTTTAACATCATCTGATTCTGCTGTCATTTCTGWTGACAGGATTTCTGATTTTATCTGCATTTTGAATTTATTATCACAGTCTTCCTCGTCAGTCAACTCCTGTTTGATTTTTATCTCTACAGCTGGTTGTGACTGAGATTCGGAGTCGGATGCTATGCGTGTTGAATGTGAATTTCTTTTGCTGGAGCTTCGTTTGCTTGGCGATGATGGCATTGACTTTCGCGCGTTTGCGTGTWTTTCGTCGCCGGAACTGTCATCACCATCATCATCGCACAGTCGCATTAATTTATGATGTATCTTGTTACGTCGTGCTTCTGCTTCGGCAGTTGTTGTGGAGTCCGAGTCAGAGAACATGCGATGAGGATGTGAAGATGCTTGCGAGCTTCGACGRCGAGTTGCCATATTTGTAGCATCGTCGTCATCGGAGGAAGATGTAAGATTGTTTTGGTTGCGTGATTTGTAAGAACTGCTTCCGCCACTGCGTTGATTGCGATCCTCAAAATCAGAATCGGAATCACCTTCATAACTAGTTGAACGTTTCTTTTCCTCTCGTTTAGCACGTGACTGTTTCAATTGCGTAAATTTCGCTTTGATCTTTTTCTCTTCCTCGTGTTTTTGCATGTTCTTACAGGAACGAGCTTTTACCTTATCATACATTGAAACATAGGGTCCCTCATCAGGTATATCGAAAATGGAGTGTTTCTTCCCACCATCTGTTGGATCGTCTGAATCGTCGGAATCGTCCGAACTCATGATAACTCTCCGTGAGGGAGTTGCTTTCACGTTATTACCCTGTCGATGGTGTGCAGAATGTGACTGTGTCAAGGTAAGACCCTCATCTGAACAACGAGAAGATTTTCGTTCCGAACTTCTTCGGCTCTCCTGTTTACATTTCTGTATTGGTATTGTCAATTCGCCGCTGTGCGAACCCGCAACCGATGTRCGTCGACTTGGGTTGTGAGTAAGTTCCTCATCAGTCAAGTGGTTGCTGGTTGCCGACACTAAAGATTCTGTAGTTGATGGACGCTTTCTCTCACGATGATCACGTTTGTTTTTATGGCGCACGTGATGACCACTGTGATCGCGTTGCTTGTGTTGGCTACCGCTTGCTACGCACCTCGACTGTTGAAGAGACGTTCCCTCATCCCCACTCGAATTAAGTGAATTCCTGCTTAGGTAATGAACTGTTGGTGTTGGACTCTCAAGCTCTTGATCCGAAATGTTTTCATGGTGATTTACTTTATCTGTTGACGGAACTATCACTGTCGGCATGACCGTCGCCGATGTTGACGCTGTGGATGCAGTAATATTATTGTCTTCGCATTCACCCTTACTAATGTCTTGAGGGTTGGCTTGATGTTGTTGTAGCTGATACCTATGATGTTTGCTACTTCTATGTTTATTCGAATGTTCTTTAATCTTCAATTTTTCACCGGAAGCCACAACTGAATCCGATGTCCCAATATTACCCGTTGTAGACTGGCTTGATGTACGTTGATGTTGATGCTTATTGCTTGAGTGCTTGCTCGTGTGTTCAGAGCCAGGAGTGGTTTCTTTCTGATGCTGTCGCTCAGTTGACTTTGTGTTTTGAGTCTCAATCCGTAAACGTTTGACTGGATCCTCACTTACGGAAGGGTGACTACTTATATTGCCGTGATTGCTATCTTGTGAGCTAAGACGACGTTTTGGTAGGCGTATTGGAGAGTTATGTGATGATTTTCTTCCACGATGTTTACTAGAAGTTTCGACGGTTGCTGGACTCTTTGGTTCATCAATTGAATTTTCTTTGTTATTGTGAAAATCGGCATCATTAATCTGTCGTACTAAATCGCTTTCAGATTGATTTTTATTAAGCGTATGTGTTCGGTTCTCATCTACCTTATCAACCTTATCTGTCGATTCTGACTTTCTTCGCAAAGTTTCTCTATGAATGTCTCGATCTTCACGCTCAACATCGTTATGATCGGCATCTTCTCTTCCTCGTTCGTGACTTTCGGATAGCTCATCATTCGCTTTATATTCACTTTGACGATCTTCCCTTTCCTTACGCTCATTTGYCAATCTTTCCTCACGCTCTTTTCGCTCACGTGCTTCGCGCTCAAGTTGTTCGCGTTCACGTTGCTTTTGCTCCCGCTCTCGAAGTAATGCACGCTCTTGTTCTCGTTCTTCAACCTCTCGACGTTGTCGATCCTCAGCCTCTTTGAGTTCCCGTTCCTCGCATTCTTTTCTTTCTCGAGCTTCATGTTCTTCCTTTTGTTTGCGGACTTCCCGTTCACGCCTCTCACGTTCCTGACGCTCTCTTTCCTTATCACGAGCTCTCTCACGATCTTTGTGTGACTTCTCTTTTTCTCTGTCCTTTTCAGGCTCCCTATCATCGCATTCTAACCTTTGACCTTTTTCAGCAATATTACTGTCGTTTGCTTCATTTTCACTTGAATCTCCTTCAACTCGTGATGTAGATATCGAGACTCCTGAATGTTGAGAGTTTGTTGAGTTTTTCCGCCTTTCCGATACGCGATCACTTCGCCCTGAACGTTTCTCATTTTCATTGCGATGATTGTGCTTGTGAGATGTGCGCTCGTTCTTTTTCGAAATCGCTGTCAGATTATTCGATAGTTGCTTCGGAGCTTTGGACATTTCCTCATTGGTTTTAGTACCAGCTGTTGATGAGGTGCTCCGGCTTATAACATGAGACGCCACTTCGTTATTAGCCGTATGCGTATTCAAGGACTTAATTGTGCCAGCATTTGTACTACCAGGAACTGAAACTGATTTGGTCAAAATCCGGCTATCGCTTTTCCCAACATTATCATTATTAGGTGCTGCCCATGGTACACTCAAACTTTTAGTAATCGAATTTGTCTTCACTCTCGTGTTACTCACATCCAAATTGCTTGTATCAGATGTCGCTATTTGGGATGGTCTCGGTTGTGGCGGGTCTGAAGGAGCGGGGCCTGTTGGTGGAGCCGGCTGGGCAGCGGGCAGAGGAGCAGCCGTACTCGGTAAAGGTGGATGACTCGGAAATGGATATTGTAACCCCTTCATTGCTGCTGCCAAACTGCTAGCAGAAGCAACTGTAGAAATGCTGCTGGCACTTGTTGTGCTTAAAATAGTACTAATGCAGCTTGTCGCAGTCGTTGTTCCGACTTTGATCGGGCACGAAGATATGGTTGTCGTCATACTACTGCTCACCGATGGGGATGGAGATGGGCTGTTATATGGGGATATCGACGCCTGTGGCGAATTCATAGGCGAAAGACTGCTTAATCGCTGCAACAAGACACCTGATGATTTGTTTAACRCTGTATTTCCACTRTTTGTAGAGCTGCACCCAACCACGGGCGTCTTCGTGGCTGCCAAATTAGGCAGGCCCGGCGAGGTGCAAACTCCAATTATGTGTTTCGCCAGTTGTGAGGCGTCTGAAGACGGCTCGTACCACTGATTCTTCTTCAATCGTTGCAAATCATCATCGAATATTGATTTCTTTGCTAACACTGATTTAACAATCTCCGAAGGCTTGAGATCACAGACGTCGATATCAGGAAACTTATATCGCGATGAAGTACTGCCCCCACTATGATGTTCGCCACTGCGATGTGCATGCCGAAATGCAGTTGGGCCACCTTGACTGACAAAGTCATGACGTTTCACTACATTCGGAGCAGCATTAGGACCATTACCACCGCTATTACCACTATTTCCTCCGCCACCAGACCACCGTTCATACATCTCATCCAGCGTTCTTATGCGCTCCTCCAAAGAAGGGCTACCACTTAATTGCCCTGGGGCATCGGAATCACTGGAATTCGAGCTGAGCGATCGTGGTCGCAATGGACTGACCATCGATGCTCCAACTACATCAGTTGATGTTTGATTATAGTGCGTATGCGCGGGATGACTATGACCATGGCTATGCTGCGGATGATGATGATGTTGATGTTGATGCGGACGCCAGTGTGATGAATATCGATTAGATGGACTATGTAAGGGATATCCCGGCACAGTAGAGGAACCTGATGACGCTGTTGAAGTCGTCGTTGTTGGCAGAGCACTATGACTAGAATGACTACTACTGTTTACATTTGTRTTGGACAAAATGTGCGTGCTGATATTGTTGCTGCACCCTACCATAGATGAAGAGGAAACCAATCCACCACTACTGTGATGGTAGCCACCAACATTGATACCGGTGTGGCTTGTAGCGTTTGAAATTGTTTGTCCTGCCAGACTATTGCGATGCTGATGAAAARACTGTATACCGAATTTCGGAAGTGGCAATATCATTGGCTCATGCCGACATTCACGGGGCGGACGCCGTGGATCGCTAGGCAATACTTCGGGGCGTTCATCACAAAGTGGAGTGCCTGGACGTGAGCCTTCCGCACTCTCTCCTCCACTGGGATCGTGGGAGTGATGGGAATGTAAAGGATGGCCACGACTTCGTGTACCGTGCTGCTGATAGTCATCACTTACTGTCCCACCGCCACTACCACCACCATTTCCACAGCCAATGCTATTGGATAGGACACCACTCASCAGATTTGAGGCAGATGAACTAAGCGTACTACTATTTCCATTACTATTACTACCAGTGACTCGTCGCCGTTTACAAGCAATAGCGGTGGGAAGTGATGTTTGATGGTGGTGATCACTTCCAGAGCCAGTACTACTCACGCTTCCATGTCGCGTAGAAACGGATCCTATGCCAACAGCTCCCAGTGTTGCCGTTATATCAATGGACGGTCGGCGAACCAGTTGCTGCTGATATGGCTGCATTGATTGTGAATGTGTGTGATACTGATGTTGATRTTGATGGTACTTCAGACTGGTCTGATTATTAGAATCTGAAAGGCGGCGCACTTCACTCTTTCGTTGACCGGCGGCTGCCGTGATATCATATTCAGTGGCATCACAGTTGGAACTTACGTTACTTTTATGTTGAGCACCAGCGGTATTTCCTGTCTCCGACGTATGMGAATGAGACTGCAATGAATAAATATTCACAATTAAGCACATGGTATTCAAAAGATTTGTCAAGACAGTGAGGAACAAAAAATGTATGGCTAATTAATAGCTTTAATGACGCTGTAACATACCATTCCACTGCTGGTGGTCATGGAATGATGATGATCGATTTTAATGCGCTTTCGCGGACTCACTATACTTTCATCACCACTGGACGGGCATTCCTCAAGTTGCTCTAAAAGATGGGAACGTTCTTTTTGTAGAATTCTTATATCACCTGCAAGCAAAATTCAGAGATCGATGAAGATATAGTTGTATAGATGGCGTGTGAGCGATTTTTCTTGATTTTTTTACCTTTTTGTTTCGCAGGACTTTTATCACAACGACGGCGACCACTGCCGCTATTCACCGTCACTTCAAGCGTTTCATTTACCCTCTCATTCGCATTTGTTGCTGTGTGAGCTCCGATTCCGCTCACGATGGGTCCCAATCGTGAGAGTAGTGGTGAGTCGGACCGCAAGCCACCGCAAACACCTGTCGAATGCCCACTATGTGGGGCGACATCCTCATCATGAGAGGCACCCGAACCCTGACTATATTCGTCATAGGAACGAAATCGACGCATGTCCAGGTAGTCGTAGTCAACGGTATGTCGTGAACTACGAGATCCACGACTGCGGGCTGGCGTCGAATTACCCGACATGGGTATGCTCTGCGTCACCAACGGGCTATTTGACGTGATGGAATTATTTGCAGCATTAACACCGGCGACAAAAGATGCTACTGGCGCAGTCACGGCAGAGTTTGCTATTATGCTAGAACCACTGCAACTGCTGCTACTTCCAGGCGTATTGCTGGGTGAACATCCATCGTTCGAGTTCTGATGTCGGCTAAACGACGATGCGCGTGAACGCGATTGCGAGTCGTATCTGTTTAATCGATTCCCTGAAAAAAATAATAACATATACATACATTAAAAAAATTAAAAATAAAATTAAAAGTTCGATGAAACATTTATGGTTTGATTCATTCTTTCTATTTTGGTAATATTGTTTACAGCTGTACGAATAGAGCACTCATAACTGTCGATATACAAAAATTTTGAGCAAACTACGTCCAAACAAAATAAAACAAAAAAATCCACCAAATCTAGTCGGTTGAAAACAGAATTTGTGTACATTTGTGACATATAGAGAATCTATTTAGAATGTGCCACGCCCACTTGTCAATGTGTATAAAACCAATTGAACCCACGGTTTCGAAGTGATGGTATGTGGTATATTTCACTCCTTTATTTTCGAACAAATTTAGTTAATGTCGTGTCGATAGTTAAAAAAAAAAAAAACAATAGGTGAAAGATATTCAGACAATCATAAGACCTTCCATTCGAAATAAAACATTGTATTTAAAAACATTTTATGTATGCACATTTACTTTTGTAAATATATATTATAGTCTAGGTTTCCGAAATATTTAGATACAATGTTCGAATAGATGAGAAACTCTACTTTTATGTCGTTTCGCACCTGCATTCTGCATATCCAGCTTATCATAGAAAGCATCCTGACATTCGCGTGAAGCAAAATCCACTTGCAATCGTCGGCCGCGTAATGTTGCACCGCGCATCTCTTTTACAGCGGTCTGGGCGTATTGTATTTGGTCGTATAAAACCAGAGCTAAGTGACGTAATCGGTCCACAATCACTTTCGTAACGGTACCATAACGCGAGAAATGGGATTGAAGTAACGACTCGGAGATCTTCTCCGTTACTCCATCTATCCATACACAATTCGTAGGCATCGACTTTCCAAATCCCAATTTAATACGATTGCTTCCCAGATGCTCGCCATCCATTTTACGCATTGCCTTAACCACAGATATTATATCCGAATATTGACAGAAAGCATATGCTTGGGTACCTTGTTTCTTAATGTCGACTTCGATGATTTCACCGAAACAATCAAAATGACTCCTTAACTCACTGACCGTTACCTCTTTTTCTAAATTGCCAATGAAGAGGGTACGCGTTGATTTCGGATGATACTCATCTAATTCGGCTTCGTACGGCCGAAATTCATTATCTTCGACATCATAACCTTGATAAGGTTCTACTTCAATTTTACAACCAAAGAAAAGCTTATCTTGTGACACTTCCAGTGCTTTTTCCACGTCATCTGGTTTTTTGAAGCATACCAAGGCATAGCGCTCCGAATTTTGGCCAACCACCTTTACCCAGGTGACTTTGCCATGCTTTTTGTACTCATGGAAAAGACCATCTTTTAAGGATGTGTCTGAGGAACGTGCGGGTAAATTGCGTACACATATAGCGAGCGGACGATTGTCTTCGGAATGAACAATGGGATTGACTGTGTTGCAGGATGAACTATTGCCACTGCTACTACTGCTGTTGCTTGAGTTACTGCTGGCAGTGCCACTGCCCGCCATTCCACTAGTACCTGTTCAAAAAAACGAGACCAACACAATCATAATTACTTATTAACATATTATACATATATAGTGCTAAATAGACAAGCTATAATTTTGGTAAATACATATGTATGTATGTATCACAACACTCCATCGCAACACGTGCCCATCAAAACATAATCCCTTCAATTTTTACACTTTACACATTTAAAAAGTAGGCGTGGTCAGTCACTTCTAAAATGGAGGATAGAAGAAAGCTCATATCTAAGGCTCTGATTATTCTAGTCTAACCATTCCTAATATGTTCTCTTTATATAACAAAAGTATGTATGTAGTTTCATTTCCGTCTTTATATGTCACGTATGTATGTGTTTAATAAATAGCACCTTACAAATACTACCAAATCACTGCCAAATATCAAAATTTAGAAGAAATAGTTTTTCGTCGGCATTGCTTTACAAGTTTACCAAATATCTTTTTTAAAATATGGGTTATATTCACATATTACAATAAATACGTGTCAAATAGGATTTTTTCTTCATAGAAGACTCTCTAAGTAGAGTGTCGATGAATGAATGTTATATATTTATTTATTACAGCAGTCCATACCTTGAGGAGGGGTCGTAACTGCTGATTGTAAATTTCGCGCCTTGCTCGTCAGTCCGCCAGAGGATCTGCACGGAGTAGATTCACTGCCTCTAACTGGACTTGATGCGTGTGAATGGGATGAAGTGTTAGATGAGGAGGAGCTATGTGACGAGCTGTAGCTACTGGGTGAACGGGAGTGCGAACGGCTCGAAGATGTCGTGCTCCGTCCATGCAAACGATGCGATCGCGCTGTATGCTGTTGAAGCGCGCTTTGTGTAGTCGAAAGGGGAGAGGTGTTACAGCTGCTCGTAGCAGCTAACTCTGGAGCTGTGGAAGAGGTGGTGTTATTATTGATGCCAGTTCTAATTCTAAGGAGCTGAATTTCAGCGTCTGCAGCCGCTTCAATAAAAGATGTTGCTACATTTAAAACGCCACTATTATTGTTACCATTTGCGTGACTTCCAACAGTTGTCTGTGAAGATAGCGTGGTAGAAATGCCTGTCGCATTCATTGGCGGTATTATATTACTGCTACTGCTTAAACTACTGCTATAACTACTACTGATTGTACTACAACCGCCACCGCCACTACCACTATTATTTGTAAACGAGGATGTTGTCGAAGTTGCTGTTGGTGCACCCATGCCCATTCCCGCCGACATATCCGTCGTCATTGTCGATGTTGTAAGTAAATGTTTTGACGACTCTAAGCCTATTTCGGATGATTTAGCAATTTTGTTCAAATTCGTATTATTTTTCATCCAATACGCACTAGACGATGAAGTTGTTGCTGACTGCGACGATGTTGATGGACTTATGTCCGGCACAGTACCGTAATAATTGCTCCGCTGATGTGACGTTAACGTGCGTGCAATTGCCGTTGTGATGGAGGAGGCAGGTGTGGTGATTAAATTTGAGGTGGAATAGAAGTTGTGGATGCAGTTGCTGCCTACTGTTGAGGCGACGGCATTGCCACTGCCACCAGGACTGTTCGTATTCGTCGCAGCAGCGTCGTACCATGACGACGGCAGTGCACGGTTGTAATTATTGATGGCGGCACCGTTCGAACTTCTGGAACGTAAATTTTATTATATTTCTTCCTACACCCCAATATCTAAAAAAAATTACAGTTCTTGTTTGTTTTTTTTCTACTTGCCTCTCGTTTAACTTTGCAGATAAATAAGGTCCATTTTTGTATAAACGATCACGTGTTCTGTTACGATTATCTAAGGTGCCACTGGCATTAATACCGGGACCACCAGAAGTTACAATGCCTACAGGAGATATATCCTGTACAGACGCCGTGGGACTTGACGTTGCCAAGCTGTTTGACGTTTGATAACCACCGTTGCTTCCAATAGGCGGGCGGTTTGAACGACGCAAATAGGTGTCGTTTTCTCCAGCTATGCGGGAATTGCGTTCATAGAAGCCACTGTTCCGTTCTGTAAAATTTGGAGTTGGAACGTCTTCAGTAGACCTAGAATATTACAAAAGGAGAAAACCGCTTGTAATTTAGTACCTCATCATTTGTTGGCAATAACAATTACAAGATAAATAATTCTTAAACCAACAACAAACAATTCATATAGTATTTATTATAAACGGTGACTACTGTACCACTTTACCACCGTACCACTGTATCCTATATCATTGATCCTATTACCTTTTTTTCTTCTTCATGATCTATGTTGAATTGCAAAGAGGTTAAGAGAGGCCGGTCATTCAGCGATTCAATATTTCGGTTTATTTTCCCAACAATTATCAAGTAATTAATATTTGTTTATGCATTTAAACTTGGCATGGTCTGTTCCGTTACAGAAATAACAATACACCAACAATGGTTATCGAAATGATTCTAAACACCAAAGATCAATATTATTTATTCATTAATACTCAGCTTTAGAAGCACAACAATTTGCAAAAACATGTTTTCCCTAATTACGAACAAAAATATGTAAAGAAGTAAAAAATATTTATGTTCGAAAACCAGTGCAGCCAAATTTACACTCACAAGAGAATCCCTCACAAACAAGCGTTTTAATTTAGCAAAAGTAAAACACAATCATATACAATTTTGTTTAAATTTACTACAGTAATTTATTAACAATTACACTTTACAACATAATACTTTAATACAAAATAATGCATTAAACGTATAACTTGTTAACAATTTCAACTTTGTAGTAATCAAGTAAGGCTCACTGTAGTCAAAAGTCTATGGCTCTATAAGCTATATTTTTGAATTGATTCCAACAACCGGAATCGCCTTACGAGATTGCATTATCAGCTTCATATTAACTTTTTCGATATTCCAAAACAGTGTTGCCACTATTTATTAGTAGGATTTTTCTTCAAAATTTCTCAGATTTCTTTTGGAAAGATATATGTCTATAGAACCGTCAGGWTAATGTTAAACACCGAATTTGGATGAAATTGGTAGAGAAGGTCCTGAGATATAATATGCGATTACACCTAAGTGTTGGCGGTGCCCCGGATGCTATTAAACCCTCTTGTAACAAGCCTTTATAAGGGGAGGAAACGGGGTTATAATCGAAAAATTATTTCTATTATGGAACGGAACCATTGGTTCTATAATGACSGATTAGTAAATAATTTTAGTATATAATTGGTAAGACTGCTGTTGTTCTGTCTAGATGGATTCAGCAGAAATTCACTGCAGTGACCTTATCATCCAACTAAGTACATGTGTAGGTATCAGGTCCATATTTTCATATACTCACCAATGCATAGTACATATTATATAAAAACAGTAAGCTCTTACGCGTTTTATATAATTACGAATATACATATATGTACATATGTATGTGTATACATACATACATATGTAAGTACATGCGCAAGGATCCTTGCCTTGCCTTGCCTTCTAAGGGCATATCAGCATCAGACTACTTTTTAACAATTGTTATTATTTTAAACTTTCGACCTCAATTAAACTCATCCGTGTTCTTTTTTTTTTTGCTCTTCAGTCCAGGTAAATGTAGTTTCCGTCGATTTCTTTTCTATTTCGCTTTGCTTTGGATGAGGTATCAAATGGGAATGGTCGAGATCTCTCACGGCACATGCTATGTACATATATGTCATAAGAGAGGTCGTTTTTAAATAGGATATAAAGCTCTATATCTTTAATATCGCGTGTTGTAAGCGCAGATATGCTCATTCATGTTCGCAATCACTTCGAGCTTTGAGCACTCAAGTTTATATAACAATATACATACATATAATATGTAAATAGGAGACAACATGTAGGAATTCGTCATCGCCAGCATAAACAATGAAGATTATTAGTAACTACATATATACAGTACATAGGAGGATATGTAAAAAACTTATACTCAGAGAGCGTCCAAACATAGTGGGAACGGCCCCCATTTACCAATCAGAAGAGAGAATCAGTTTTTGCGCATGATCCAATTACATCTTCACGGTAGGTGCATTCATACTCGTAAAAAATACTGTGCACATTTGTATATGCAGCACAGTGCTGAGAGCAGAACCCGTAAAATAATATTAACTGATTTATAGATATGTATGTATACATATGTATGTTGTCCTTAAGTTATAGTGATATGCAAGACTTATATACCATACCACATATGGACATATGTACATATGTATGTATCCTCAGACAACAGACAGAATCATATGCATTGCGTCAGTGATTCCCGGTACTTAAACACCGATATAACATCAGATGAAATATTTTTTTTAAATATAATTGAGGCTGTGAAAAAAAAAATAAATGAAGGAGGTATTTTTAGACAATCCAAATTGAAATATAATTACGATTACTCCCCTAATCGATAGCTGTCAAACCTGTCGCCAAAATAAACAAACTGCTACGATCACATCAGCGCCTTGAAGCATTATTAAACGAGTMTTTTACATAAATTATTATTTTTATTCGCTTTTATCGCATAATGGAAACTCTTTTTTACTAATGGCTTTTAGAGGATCTTGCATTAGAACGCAAAGATTTGGCTCTTTTCAAAAATCTGTCATTTCGGAATAGAAATTGTTATAAAATGACTGCCAATGATGGGTACACACWAACATGCATACATATGACATTTTAAAGCAAATGCAAGCGTGTTTCAAATTTCAATTCACAATTATACTTCTTTTGGAGATATTGCGCGATGCTGTGAGAAATTTACAGCTATTTACATGCACGACACAATGGAATAGTCGCAAACTTACATATGCGCATACATATGTGTGTAACTTACACAATTTTTCAATGCAATAACGTGTAATCTCGTCAGCAAGACTCGCAAAACAACAAATGTAGCTCAGAATATTAATGAGGCGTATGTATGCAATATCATATTAGATAAGACACATATAAGTATGTACATATAATTTAAGTTTATGTAATGAGCACCGCTTCGGTGGGAAACTGATGAATAATTCAAGATTTTTTGCCAGAAATTAAACTAAAATGCTGCAACACCTTAACATTACCCGTGGGAACTGCGCACAAACAGCAACATAGACAGGAGCACATACCAATTTTTTAAATTTATATATCGGTACACAGAATAGTATACGAAAAGAGGAACATCAATAGTAAACCGTTAAGAACACGAGTCAATACTACCGCAGAAAAACTTCCTGACTTTGTCTCGTTTTTGCCCAGTAATATTTACTGTGCAACATCCATGTTATGAGTTTCAAGGATGGGGTTAAGAACTTCAAGGATATCAAAGCGCAACAGAAGAAAAATTTCTTGGTTATCAAAAAAAAATATTTGTCCAGTCCTAATTTGGGTTCTATGCACCATTGTTTCACATAGTAAGAACATAACGAGAACCTTACTTTCGGATTCCATGCCGAAAATAGGCGAAAATTATACTTTTGGATTTACAGTCWACCAAACGTCCTGATTTACTCAATGATTATCTTCCTTTGCGCTTAAAAAGTAATTCGCACAAATCGCTATAGTCTATCAATAGTAATAGTAGTATGATAGTTCTGTTCGCACGACAGTCGGGTCTACGTAACCGGAACGGACGCCGCTTTTTATCCGGCCAAGGACTGTCAACTCGGTAACCACTAGAAGTGAATGGAAGGGTGAAACATCTAAGACAAAGCGATTTCTTAAAGCGTTGGACGTGGATAGATATTGTTTTATTTACATTTGTAGAGAATTTCCGAAGCTTAATATGSAAAAGTTGAAAGTTGGAATGCTTAATGATGAAATATTAACTGCTGTGGAATTTGAAGCTTTTAAAAGTAACCATCAAACATTATGAATACATTAACATTATGAATAGATTGAGAAAAATGTACTGACAACCTTTAATAGTTGAGGAGCTAATAAGGGAATCATGTTAAAATATCCCCGTCATCAATAATAAGATTACTTATGGTTCCTAATAGCGATTGTCAGCCGAAAATTTGTAAAAGAATTTATCAGGGTTTTATTCAAATAAAATATGTTTTCGAAATCGATTTTTCGATGTATATTTAATATTTTTTATATGTTTCAAGTTATTGGATTTTTATTTTATGAAAACTAAAAATAAATATTTAAGAATAAACCAGAGCAAATCGTTCAAAACAACATTAATAGTTTCACGAACTGTAAGTACAAATATAACCAAACACGATCTTGTGACATATCTATGGCGACAAAATCTCTGCAGACCAGAGTATTTTACGCTTACCATAGCATTAATTAATTATTGTTTACATACATTATAACAACAGCAATAGAACTTGCAGATAGACCAGGAACTTTGCCGTTCTCGAAAGATTTTAATTATCTCAAGTTCTATTTGCCAAACGCTGGGGATTTCAATGAAGATATCACCCCCCTGAATTTGTTATTAGTTTAAACTATTGAGCTATTAAAGACGATTTTTCGTTACAATTATTTCGACAATTGTTATTCCACAACACTGAAAATGCTCGTTCGAATTAATTTGTGTTGTCTGGAGCACATAGCTCTCCCAAGCAATACATACATATCTTCTCAAACTTTTTGCCTATAAAATCTGTAAAATGCGACGAAACCATTTAAAGTTGTAGTCCTTCGTATAGACACAAAGTACAYGTGCTTATGGAATTAATCAGATTCAAGAACTTAATGCCTAATTAGCCTTGGAACCTTCTCCTAATAAAGCAGAACCTTAACAACTTGGTGGACTTCACTGTCCACGGAGCGAAGTATATTTTAGTTCTGTTGTGGGTCATGTATAGTATAATGACACCCAATACATTTTCGGATAAAATAAAAATCGTCTTGAGCTWCTAAAATAATTCTATCCTATCATTATTAAAGCAACTTTTTAAAWTTTGTATAYACAATTGGCATAAGTACATACATAGATACACATAGACATAGATGAACATGTCTTAAAGTGTTATCTCATAACACTAATATGCAGCTCTATTATATGGAAATATGTTTGCAAATATAATGCTGATACATAAAATATTGTCATAAAGTCTGTACTTACGGGCATGTGGCCACTCTTTACCATCTCAATAATCCAGGACTTGAGAAGGGCAAACAGCGGTACGAACAACATTATATATATACATACATATGCACATGGTGAGAGAATTTGAATACGTACCTACAACGAGAAAATTCAAAATATTAAAGTAATGAAACTTTCAATTTTATATTTCCATTATCAAATTATTTATATAAATGAAATATACATATGTATACGTAATATGTATATATACATATATATGGCTACAGCAAAAAACCTGCCAAAAATGTCTGTATGGAATGGTGAGAGATAATAATATTTACTAGGGAAGTTTCAAAGAACCAAATTCAAAATATGTGAAACTTATGACAACCAAAATGGAACCTAATGGAACAGCTGAAATGTTAGCATATTTTATAAAAACTTTCAGAATTTTTATATCATGCGCTTAAGCTCGTCCAAAATTATAAAATTCTTACTATGGCATACACAACATAAATATATTTATGAAAATGGGTATATTTAAATTCTCTCTCCGCGTTAAAGTAATAAATCCGAATTTCGAACTATCATCGATGTAACGAAAGAGTAATACGGTGGAATGCATTTATAAAAGCCAAACAAGTTGGTAGTTTCTGTCCGTTGTTCTTAAAAACAGTATGTACATTTGATGGGATTCACATCAGCTTAGCAAATTATAAATTATAGGTACATATGGCGACCTAATATACACAACTATGTGTGCCATGCTATCACGGTGAATAACCAAAGGTGTGGTAAGAAAATATTCTCTACAAAAGAGATTGTGATTGAAGAGCTGGTGTCGCTAAAAACCACCGCCGCCGTTGCTAATTGCAAATATTGTATTATCATGACCATGGAAAAGTACAAAACACGATTGATCTATGTATGTATGTACGAGTATGTCTGTATGCGTGTATATTTGTACCCCATGTGTACGCACTTATACAGAACTTAGGATTGCTAGTACTTTAGATGAGATAGACGACGACTCGGCTCTCATAAGTGTGTACAATATAAACTTGAAAGCCAATTTTTCCACATCATCAAAGTCATCAACAAAGGCGAAGCTTTGAGCAAAACCGCGCAAAGAAAAGAAAATCTGCTAACTGATACTGTGGTTGTTGTTATTGCAAACTGTTATCATAGTTTTTGTTCACAGCTCTACACATTGTTTCCGCCRTCGTTGCGTTGCTTTGGTTTCTGTCACCGATTTTATGCCCCCTCTAGTACCCCTCTCTCAGGCTGTCTGCATTGCAACATGTTTATTAGTTCGTATGTTTGGTGTGTGTTTCGTCTTTCCGCTTATTTCGCCAGCAGTTCAATGAACTTTATTTCACATTTCGCGCGCGCGCTTCTTTATCGCAGCTCTCCCATTTCATTTTTCACACTGACGCATGTACACACTCTCACACAAACGCACAAACACATCATAAGTATGCACATATTCACATCCATAAATAGAGCCTATGTTATCATAGATGTGTGCTTCCCAACCACATCCACAAATGCTTTTGCTTCACTTCTTTCTGTTCTGGATGCCACTTATGAGGCCAGGTGACGATCCGCCTGCGACATAAAGCGATATGTCGTATACTCATAGCGACACACACGTACATGCATACATACATACATATGTTTGTTTGCAGGCCAAAGCTATGTCGCTTTGTTACAGACGGTTATCAGAAGATGATTTATTTTGCCTAACTTCTGCTCTCTAAATGTCACTATTTCTGAAAGTAAAACTATTTGGAATTTCCGCCTTGAAGTTGCCATGTGGCGACCTATTCACCGACCAATCAAGCGCTGTGTCCTAAACTGCGAGCTCACATAATGCTCAACATCTTTCTGGCACTATCTGCTCCGGGTTAAATAATGCAAAAGTAATAAAAGTAAACTGAAATCATCTCGCAGGTTGAGTCTGAGTTGTCTTCAACAACAACTTCTTAAGTAAAGATCAGATTTTCTTATAGTCTCAAATCAATGTTAATGCCAAAAGCTTTCTATTGCTTGGAGAAAACTAATCGCTAGTGCTCAATATTTAAAATCTATGGCACAGTCAAGGCTCTTTGTAAGTCGGCTTCGTAAGTATGCATATGAAGTGGCTTTTAAAAAGAAATTAGAGAAACTTTAACAATTATGTTAATGTAATTATTCGTATACAAAAAGACGTCGTGAAGTTGACTGCAGTTTGACATGGAAATAATCGAGGTGCTCATAAATAATGGTCCACAGAAAGTTTAAAGAATTACAAAATCAACAAAATCGAAACTTGTATGGAGAAATTTGAAATAAACAAATAATAGGAATACAATGGCAAAAAGCGCTCAAAATAGTGGAAGTGTTTGTTTGTGTGTATGTGCAAAAGCACAACAATGGGGACATTAGTCAGCTGATCTTCCATTTATATGTGCGCCGCGAGACACCTTAGTGCAGTAGCCATGTGTCTATAGCTTTGAACATAGAGAATTTATATATGTATGTATGTATGTATATACAATAATAATAATGGTGACCGTTGCCACAGTCACAGCACAGCATAAGTCAATGACATTTGGAAATTTTGTAGGTGAGTTGTGGCCACAGCCACACCGCAATAGGGGCGAGCGTCACGAACACTGAGGAAACAAAGAAGAAAGACCGCAACGACAATAGCAAAAGCGGCAAGCAATAAGCATCGGGCAGTGTGCAGCGACCGAACACAAAACTTCATTTCAACTTTAACACTTCAAGTGCGTCAATGAACGCTTCAAGCTGACACTCGGCTGCTGAAGTTCGGAACGAAGCTTACAGTGGGTCATGCGGAAAACTGAAACGTAAATTGGTAACTTGCAACGAAGCCAAATAAACATATTTGATTGAGATTGGATGCAGTTACTGCCTTTGTCAMGTTAACTACAAATTGGRTGGGATGGGAAGTCGGTAATTTTCAGTCATAAACATATAATTTCCTTTGCGAATCTTATATCTGACAAAAAGTGGGCAATATGTTGATGGATACCTTCCTTTGAATGACTTCTACATCGGAAAGATTGGATATATCCATGTGAACATATGAAACTTCTGAGGACTTGTTTCAAAAGTCGGGTTCCTTCAGAATCTAGAAAGATAGTGTAACAATAGTATGCAGAGGTGATATGTGATAAAGACGTAAAAGAATATACAGGGTTTGTCCGGAGAGTAATAGGTCTGATTTCCTTCCGCCACGACTGTACTTCGAAGCGTGTGCGCACTGACTGGATTCGGTAGAGGGCGTTTTTAGCTAGCGAACGAGCGATTGGTCATTTGTGTCCAATTACCTGGAGACATAGGACGAACATTTTTGCGCGACGGGTTTCTGCCGAAAATGYAGCGGCGAGGTACGCGATTAAATTGTGTAAATCTGCGACAGAGACGTTTGATATGATCAAGCAAGCTTAGCCAGATTTTAGTTTAGCAAGGAGTGATGTGTTTCGGTAGCACAAAGCCTTTTTGGAGGGCTGGAAAGAGGTCGCTGATGAAGACCGTGCTGGGAGACCTGCGACTTCGACAAACACCGACAATGTGACACGTCTGCTCAGAGTTTTGAACTCAGACCGTCAACTAAGTATTCGCGTAATTGCACAGATGTTAAATTTATCAAAATCTGTGGTTCATGACAAAAGTGCGCACTGACGACCAAAAATTTCGGCGAGTGGAAGTGTGCCAATAAAACTTTAACATGTGTGAAAGTAACCCCCAATTTTTGAATAATGTAATCACAGGTGACGAGTCATAGATCTTTGAKTATGATTCCTAGACAAAAAGRCATTTTGAGATGATAGAGGGGATGCAAGCAACATGCACCTCGGCTCTCAAGACTATTCCGGAGAATGCCTTCCACGACAACTTCGATGATTGGAAATTGCGCTGGCAGCGCTGCATCGCCGCAGAAGGAGCCTATTTCGAAAGGTTTAAAAAACTGTAACGATTGGTTCAATAACTTTTTTTAAATCGACTCTGTCCCATTATTTTCCGGACAAACCCTGTAGTTGGAACTTCCGATTCTTACACACGTTTTGCCAAACTGACATTAAATCATATAATATCTATAAATATTACTAGTTTACAATCTTTTTGAGATAGTGTGTCTGTTTCTTGCTAGTTTTTTGTTGCTAAAACCGAAAATGATAGCAAAAATTACCTAATACATAGGATTTTGCATTGTAGTCAAGAGGTTAGGGGTCAAGCCACCATCGTTTAAAATAGCTGTGCAAGATGGATTGTTAAATGAAATTCAATAATGTGGTGAGTAATTTGATCAAAATGATTTTTTTTGTTATGCAGATAATTGTATGTCATTTACAATTTGAGCAAAATATCGRCCAGATGGTTACCATTGCTCCGTTTGTATATCTCCACCCATTTACGCCAATTTTCGAAGACCCGGTGTTCCGGTAATTCTGCTATAGTGAGCTGAATATTGCCTTCAAGCTCCTCGATCGTTGCTATTTGATTGGGGTAAACCTTTGATAGAAAATACCCGTAAAGAAAATAATCTACAGGTGTTAAATCGTATTTTCTTGGCGGCCATTTGACTGGGCCATTGCGGCGCACCGTCTTATTGAAAGTCGATTTCATCAAATTTTCTATAGCATACAATCAAAATAATCAGACAATTTCTCCCTTTTATCTTGATTTGTAAAGCAATCTTAATAGTCATAACGAGACGAATTTAGCTCAAAGGGACAAGATCGGTAGGCAGGCGGCACTGCGGATTTAAGAACAATCCGTCCGATCCGGAGAGAAATGGGATTTATCAAGTAACAGCCTTGGTGTCTTATTTCAGTCTTTTTTATTTTCTTTTGTTTGCGTTATTAGCTTAAACGGAAAATTTTTTATAAGCACGTCTCTTATATGCGCATATACTATTCTTATTCGTATACCTACATATGTATGTATAAGTATTTATTAGCAGTCGCAAGTATACATAATACACATGTATGAATAAATAAACCGTATACAGATAATATTGGTTTTCTCTTCGTCACCTAAAGTAGCACAAAATGGGAACTAAGTAAAGCAGTGATGGTGGCTTAAGCGCGCCTTAAGTGCTCCGCAAAATTTATTAAGATCATTTGGGGGACTTCACAGAAACTGTTTAAATACAAAATTATATCTTCTTTAGAGGTCACTCTTTATTTACACAATTGAACTTATGGGTTGGCGAGTGACTGTAGGAATTTTGGTACAAGAATAAACGATTGTTGCATTTAAAAAGCCACACCAGCCGAATGTGGACACGTATATTSCATTATTCGCCTTAATTCCACGCATACATGTTTTCTTGTATATATGTATGTCCGTATATACTTGTCGCTTGTATATATGTACGTATTTAATATATTATCCACATATGTAGATATATCTAGATAATGTTAACTAGCCTGAGTTTGTGATTTTATRTAAAAGAAGTAGTAGAAAGCGGACCTTGTGTCTGACCCCTTCTAAGTGAAGTATAAAGCAGATATTTAATGGAGACAAGCCGCCAACGCTTTATTCATAAATCTTTGAAATTTAATGTCAATAAGGTAAATATATGGCATGTAGCTACCGCAGTAAGTAGTCGCAGTAAAATGTTGATAAAAAACCTGTCAACTCTCATAGTTTTCATTATTTATATTTGAGGAGTTTTTTTCAGCCGACTTGTATTGTATCGCCTTTGTATCTGCGTACACATATACATATGTACATGCAACAGCACTCATATCAGATCAGGTATTTTGTGTACATCAATGTGAAAAGGAAGCAAAATGTCGACGCTTAGACACATCCACATACATACATACATACAAGAATATTTTTATATAAACTAAATGTACGTAAATACATATATATATTTCTTATTGGCAATAACCGGTTTACGTTTCTGGTATTTTATTCTTATAATTCTCCGTTCATCCACAATGTCTGCACCTCTACACACTTTTATCGGTGTTTGTGTATATACTACATCCACATATACGCAAGAGCTGAAGCACGAATTCGAACAAAGTTGTCATTTTACACACAACAGGTACATTTCTTGTTTACCTATCCAGACTCCTCTCTTGACCACAGTGYAGTATGGCGACCGGTTTTTACCTGCTTTCAAACATTATTTTTCATTAGTGATATATGTATTAAATATGGCTTGTTTGTGCCCCAGTCTGAGCTAAAAAGGATCCTCACTATTCTTCTTTAAAAATATTTTGTTTTTTGTCCTAAATATTTTTTTGTTCAAATATGTATGTAATCGGCAGCAATTACAAACGTTCGGCTATACCCAATTGCTACTCTTGCGTCCTCGCCGCATATCCTGGAAACATAAGTAACTCTTGTATACGACATATTCGGCTAAAGGGTTCGCTGAAATCTATTTGCAGCGTCTGTTCACCGGAGGTGCGGCTACTAGCRGTTTTCGGCCATTAAACAAGCGTGTGTATAAAACTTTATATTACTCGCCTGGCGAGGTTGTGCGCTGGGTTTGGGACCCACCACGTTGAAACCACTCCCAATGAAAAAGAAATAACAGCCTCGAATGAAAGGTCCCACGTTTGATGACGACCATCTGCAATCGACCAGATTTTCAYCATACGCCAAATCATGGAAAAGACTCGGAAAGGAAGATCGATGTACATCACCTCTTCGTCGATTTAAAAGCTCGGTCACTGTTGCCAGTCATAAGTCGTCTATCTTGGACCCAGCATCAACACCTACAGTATCAGCATTGAAATATATGTACAACACAGAATCAATCTTGCCAACAAGTACTACTTTGGTACTTTACTTTGTAAACAATTGAAAAGCAAAGTCCTTACTCGACGAACAGAGGCCAAACTCTAGAAGTCCCTCATCATTCCCGTGCTGCTATATGGTACAGAGGCATGGGCAATGACATCATCTGATGAGAAGGCCGCAGGAGTGCTCAAGAGTAAGGTTTTGTGGAAGATTTTTGGTCCTTTGCGCATTGGCAACGGCGAGTACCGCAGTCGATGGAACGATGAGATGTACGAGACATTTGTGCCAAGTTCTCTCGTGTTTTTATTTCATTTTAAGAACTATGAATTACTTCGTCGATACACTGAACTGAAAAGTTGTTGCCGAAATCATAAAATCTAATATATATGTATATATTCTAATATGTCGAAAACCAGGCAGTTTGGGTCGTATCGAAACGATTTTATTTATTAATTATCAACATGCCATAATATAATAGTTATATGCGGGCCAGGTCAAGGTTTCCCCCAATTWGATATATTTTAGGCACAAAGACACTTTTATGAGTAAGACACATTCTGTAATTTTCATTGAGATAACTCAAATATTGACCGATATATCCAGTATAAAGTCAAGAAAGGATTATATCTGAATTTGACTTGTTTATCTCACAATTTCATATATTTTCGGTCAAAAGTCAACTATAAATGCTGGGGTCTTCATATTCGTTASTTATGGGCTTCTGAATTTGACTTGTTTATCTCACAATTTYATATATTTTCGGTCAAAAGTCAACTATAAATGCTGRGGTCTTCATATTCGTTACTTATGGGCTTGATCAGTTTTTTTGGGTTGGTCCATTTAAGGAATTATTAGTGCAAAATTTTATACCGTAATTTGTGTACTGGAAAGTGAAAGAATCAAATGAAACTCAAAATAGTGTTATTCCGAGATATGTGATTTAACCAAAACGCAGGCGAATTCCACAGCCATCGTCCAATTCTCGTGCCAGCTTTCATTGAGCTAATAACATCTCGGAGATAAAATTTAATATCTCTGGCRTATTTAGTTACTGATTTATTGACACACTTTCCCCCTATCAAAGGTTTACAATATTTGCTTCAAGTAAATTTGGTTTTGCAACTTTAGTAGTTTTGGAGAKATATATATTAAACWTATCAGAGGGCAKGGCCACGCMCACTTTTCCAAATTTTKGTGCCCACGGGTGCCGCTTGCTACTGMGATATCCTGTGCTAGAGTTTTATATCTTAATTTAGTGCTTCATTACGGAACTATTTAGGTTCTCGGTTAATTGCATTTTGTGGTCGTGGCAAGTGGTCCGATTACGACCATCAATGAATTCGTAATTTTACCAAGTTTCATCAAGATATCTCAATTTTTACTCAAATTACAGCTTCCACGTAGGGACCGACAAACAGTCAATCGGATTTCAACTCGTCTCGTCGCCCTGATCATCAAAATGTGGCAAGAGYATAAATATGGTGCGAAGGTGCTTAGAAGAAGTGCAACCATTTGGATGTCAGATGAAAATGAAGTCAGTTAGATTTCTTCCGGAAAAATTCTTTATTTATTTCCTATTAATATTGAAGGTTATTCAGCTTAATTCAAAAAAGAAATGAAAGAAATGCATCTTAAATTTCTTCCAAAAAGAAATTCACTTCCAAAGCAATTATAAGATTTTATTCTACAGCCGTCCATAAATACATACATATGTAAATATTTACGAGCATTTGTTTTTTATGCGCATTGCAGTTATATAGTCAACGTGTCTTCATGAGCACATCTTGCCGATATCGGACATACGTTAATATAATCTAAGCAAAAATAGAGTAAATGCAAACGTCTAGTTTTACAATCGTAATTGTGAAATGTCGGTCAAACACCGATAATTCACACTTACGTAGGCATTTAATTTCGACTGCCATAACTGCTTGCTAGATCCACATGTTATTTTTCACGCTATCGCTAATCGCATCACTAAACGTTGCACGTTGCCGTCCAATCATAACTGAAAATGCCCTTCTCACACTATCTTATCGAATTTCATGTGATCTAATCAGTTCGAAATGTCAGTTTAACTGATACTCGCATTGAACACACGCACAARCATTTGACTGAGTAAATGTTTCTTTATCACCTAAAGGCAAGGATGTGAAATTTTTTCTAAATGATTAAGTGTAGTTTAGAAGCAAAGAAAAACAACATTACAAAAACAAATTACATGCATAGCCTAAATATAAATTCAACGAACACATTCGGAATGCAGTGTTATTCAATTSAAATGCTGAATGAATTGCCTTAAATATAAATAGTTATTAATTCTATCTTCAAAGTTCAAAAACGAACTCGTGGGAATGGGCTAAGTTCAAGTCAAATATGTAAATCCAAGTCCCAGGAGAGAAAAGAACACAAACATAAAGACTAAATGAAGGAAAATATCTGGCAGCTCCTAGAAATGTTACAAATGAAGAAAACACAGAGACATACTTGTAGTATAGTGTTCCACAACAGATAAAGTCTTCTTCTCAATAATATACTGGATTCTAGTTGAATTTGTAAATGATATTCAGTTCAAGTAAAATCCGAACCAGCTTGTTACATCTATAGTGTATTATTATGTATTTTGTATAGGTAATTTAGCTGATTATTCTCCAGTTCTAGTTCTGACGAGTTCGTTTTACATTGCTCTCGAATCGGATCAGGTATCTAATGTTATAATCGATGATTCAATAAGTTTGCGGCTGAATTTAGATAGATTTTAAATAATTACATATATAATAATATTTTCAGTTCTGTTCGGTTATACTGAATTATAAGTTCCATAGAGCTATTACTTCTATGGCAGATAACACTACTGACATCTGTTGCTTGTAAACGATTACGCGTATGGGTTTTTGCACCTTCTTGCAGGTTTTGTCCCTGCAATTTTGGATACTTCCGTGTTAAGAACAAAAAAAAAGTGATAAGGATAAGGAAATATTTCCTGGATATGTAAAATGCCGGTGCCGAACATACATATGTACATATATTTTAGACCACATTGAAAAGCAACACGTATTTTTGCTTCAGTACAACAGAGCGTATGAGTAATATTTATGTTACAGTCGAAAAAATTGCCTCGCAATTTGCGAGAAATCAAAGAAAATTATTTTAAAATTTCAATAAAATATGCATTTGAAATATTGACACATATTTTCGATAAAAAGTTATGTATTCGCTATATGGGTGTTTCAACAGTTTTAGTTCAATTTGAATAATTTTTGGTCATAAGGTGGCATAACTCAAAAGCACTATTGCTTCTTGATTTATATAATGAAAAGTGAAGCAATCGGATGAAATTTGAGATTGGGTTATCGCGAAGTAGGTGTTATTTTTGTCTTATTTCGCTTATTTTCGCGTTGTAATATAGAAATATTAGGATAATATTRCCAACCGAATTTGGCCAACTTGATTTCAAATCGCTCGGGTAGGTCCCAAGACATGGGTTTTCATCTTAATGTGGGTGGTGCCACGCCCATCGTCAAATTTTTACAGCCCATTATCCTATTAAGCCCACTTCTATGTTCTCGGGTGTAAAATTGTGTGTTTCTGATTCATAGCGCTTTTAGTAGTTTTTAATAGAATCTTTATTTGGGGAATAGGTGGGGTTATCATCCGAGCGAATTTGATTATTATAGTTTAAATAGTTTAAAAGTTGTGCACTTTAAACTTATAAGAGGGCAGAATCACATCGCTGTTCTAAACATTTTTTTAACCATAAAATTGATGCCCCTTGCTAATGCATTTCGTTATACCAAATAACATTTGTGTATCTTASTTCGCGGCTTAGTTATGGCAATTTACATGTTTTCGATTATTTATGCTTCAGGATGTTTTAAGTGGATGTCTATCCTTGTGTCGCACCCGTTTGACCAATGGTAGCGTGCAGCTCTTTCAGCTGCCATTTTCATTCAAATATTGATTAATTCAGCTTTATAATTATAGTTTTCATTCATGGTGCACCACCCCTCTAAGCAATCTTTTGCGCCTTTAATAATAATTTATTTTATCGATTTTTTCTATCAATAATGCAGCGAATCACGAATGTTGTATACATTTGAAGAGCGTGTGACCAGATGTGCCTCTATAGTATAATTTGGATAATAATTACATACACATATGTATATATGTACATACGTATATATAATGGTATGAGGAACTGAAGGGAAAAATGGCGAATGAGGCTATAATTTGATTTGGCATTCGCTTACGTATTTGTGGATGTGTGTGTGCGTGTTTGAATCAATCGAAGCGAATAGGGATTTCGTGTACAATTTATCTTAAAAAAATTAATATTGGCATTTTCCCAATATTATGGCTGAACTACGTATGTATGTATGTATTGGCGGCAATTGACGTCAGTCCGATATTGAATTTTATCGCATTTGTAATTTTCTCATTGCACTTACATATAGTATTTATGTAAAACAAGTAAGGAAGGGCTAAGTTCGGGTTTCACCGAACATTTTATACTCTCGCATGACAAAGTGATAATCGCGATTTCACTATCCGTCATTTACATATTTTTTTATTTTGCTGTAAAATTAATTAGATTAGATCAATTTGGGTATTTTGAGTATTGAGTTGTATTTTCATTTATTTTAACTGTATTGATTTACCGATATTTTCGGTGAATAATTAGGTTAGGTTAGGTTAGGCACTGAGTTCTTCGTGTTCGATATCAGGGACCTTGAAAAGTTATAGTTCGATCACGACAATTTTTCCCCGTGGAATACCTCAGCTCAAATACCGTATTTGTGTAAAGTTTTATTCCGCTATCATCATTGGTTTCTTATGTATACATTATACAGAGAAGGCATCAGATGGATTTCAAAATAGCGTTATATTGGAAGAAGGCGTGGTTGTGAACCGATTTCACCCATATTTCGTACATGTCATCA